>NC_043710.1:75576833-75705704 GCF_006229205.1 Suricata suricatta | reverse complement strand
TCCACTGGGGGTATAGTTATGGACCAAAAGCAAAGTGATAGCAGAGATGTAAGGACAGTAGTGAAAGTCTGGCTGAAAACAGAGAGCTCAGCAGGCCTGAGCAGGTAGATCTAGGTTGGAGTCTGAGCCCCTCTCCCATTGATCCTTGAGCCACCCTGGCTTCTGCCCCATCCAGAACAGAGTGAGGCACCTACAGATGGATCAATGGGTAGTCAGGGCTCTCATGGGGGCACAATCTGTGTGGGTGGCACAGTGAGGTTCTTCTGATAGGGATTTCCCATTTCCAATTGCACCCACACACCTGTTCTTTTGAGCCTGGCCCAACTACATCATTTATTATGATATGACCTTGAAAATTCTATTCAAGCTCTCTGTGCCTTGACTTCCTCATCTGTATTGGGGATGATAACTCCTGCTTCCTAGGTTGTTCTGAAGATTAAGTTAAACAATGCTGTGGACTGATTATCTGGCTAAGTGTGGTCCTTGATGTATGTCTATTGTTATTTCAGCCTGACAAGTATCCTGTCATGCCTGAAGTATGCCTGAGGTAGGAAAAGCAGGTTTTACCTTCACCATGTGACAGAAGAAGGAACCTAGATTCAAGAATAAAATGACATGTATAAGTGAACTAGTCGATGAGATTACCCAAATTGGGTCCATCAATAGATAAACCAATCATATTATATCCACCAAATAACACACTTCCAAGCTATTAAAAAGAAGTGAGTAAAAAGAAATGTTTAATACTGAGATGGAACGATCTTAGGAGATTACAAATAACAAGCATCTCGAGTACTCATGCCCATGCTTCCACTGAATACCCCAGTGCACCCAGTTGGATGTAGGTTGCCTCTATGGGTCTGGCTTAGGGACTGTTTCAGGGGCTGCTCTTGGCACAGAGGCTAGGAGGGGCTTTGGGGGTGGTGGACAGATCTGCTGGGAAGGAGGGGAACAGTCTTGAGGACAACCAATTAAACCTAATTTAATCTGTGGAAATATTTGATTACACCAATGTAATTTATTATGCAAAGTTGCCCTTTCTGACAAATGAAAGCATCTTTGATAAGTGGGATTGTAACAGAAGGGGTTTCAGCAGGCAAACAAACCCAGCTGGGAGCCTGCCCATGGCTCTCTTCTCTGCATGAAGTACATTAGGCACAGGCTCGAAGAGAATGCCTTAGAGGGAGTCACAAGTCTGCAGCCCGTGTCCATCATACCAGACGGCATGACCTCAGCCCTGTCTGCCTGCACAGCTAAATAATAAGAGTCGGGCTTACATTTGTCCAGTATTTCAATGTTCACAGAAAACCTTCACATCCACAGTGTTTTCTGGCCCTCATAATAACACAAAGTTTGGAAATCCCCTTATAGTAACCAATCTTTCCATTGGGCCAGTATTTTTATATTTTTAAAGCCTTTTCATATCTCTGCTCCTGCTGGTACCGTCTAACACACCTGTGAAGTTAGTGGGACAGATATTCTTATTTTTGTTTGACACATGAGGACATGAGGTAAGGAAGGGTAAGTGTCTGCTAAGTCACTCAATAAGGTCACAGCTGTGGAGTTGACACTGGAACCTGGGTTTTAGCCCCTAGGGGTTTTAGCCCACTTGTGCCTCACACAAGTTCATGTTATTGTCCTTTCATCAGGGGATGAAGCCAGACCTGATCAGACCCAGTGAAGGAAGAACAGAGGCCCCACAAAGCCCATCTTTCAACCCTTAGTAGTGTCTAAGTGGGGAAGGTGCTATTTTTTTTTCAGAAGCAACAAATTGCAATAGGAAGAATACGGCTCTTACAATCAGGAAACCTGGAGTCCATCTGCAGGCCTGCACGTGGTGTTTAAAATACCTATCACTTTTGGAACACCTGGGTGGCTCAGTCAGGTAAGCATCCAACTTCATCTCAGTTCATGATCTCACAGTGTGTGAATTTGAGCCCTGTGTCAGGCTCTATGTTGACAATTCAGAGACTGGAGGGTGCTTTGGATTCTTTGTCTCCCTTGCTCTCTGCTCATCCCCCACTCAGCTCCCCCTCTCAAAAATAAAGAAATTTAAAAATTAAAAAAAATACCCATCACTTTTGAATAGGTACTTTGTTGAGTGTGATGCATGTTTCTTAATTCTCTCAAAACACATAAATAAGTGATACAAAAGCCCACATTTAGGTAAGAAAACTGAATGGCACATGGTGTGCTCAAAGCCCTAGGCTATTAAGTGTAAAAGCTGAGGTGAATTCATCACCTCTCTGGCCTGTTTTCTCATCTGTACCAAGACTGGATGTGCTTCTGAGCTCAGGGTGGACACTTGGAACTTTAATTCTTGTGCTTCTGGACCTCATATTACAGAGAAGAAGCTCATAAAGGTGACCACAAAGGGCAGGTAACCTTCTGCTTCAGGTTGGAGGATTGTGGGTCAGGAAAGCAAAGATGAGGACCAGTTGGGGGCAGCTCCTGTGACACCTAGACCTCATATGACTTGTTAAGTCTTCAAGGAGGAGAAGGGCAGTCTTCCTCTACTGGCATTAGTTAGGTTGGGCCTTGTTCACTGAGCAGACAAAGGGCTTCCTGAGTTGCCTGTCACTTGTTCTCAGAAAGATAAAGGTTTCACAGATTTTCTTATAAAACCCTCTTACTGATGAAGAAACTAAAGCCCAGAAAGGTTAATTAATATCTTCAAGGTCACTCACTAGGTTAATAGCAGACTAGCAAAAACAACTCCAGACCTAGGTGTCCTAACACCTGCTCAAAAGATGTCTCTAATTACTCAACTACCCAGGATCCTCTCTGGCCCTCCTTTTTATGGGCAGTTAAATTGCTGGTAGAAGGAACGAAGCTGGTAAGAATATTGGGACAACTCCATTTAAGCAGAGTTTTTGGCATGGAGTTTTTAGAGGAGGTCATGGATAGTGCCGTCCACGGCTGACAACTTCATGCTGACTTGGGGTTGCCAGAGGTCTCAGAACACGTGCTCTCTTCTTCCAGGATTCACAAAGCACAGCCTACAACAGAAACCAGGCCCCGACTGCCTCTGGGACAAAGAATGACCCCTGTTGAGGCAGCTGCAAACACCAGGCAGACAGAAAAGAACGTGGACTGCAACAGGACAGGATAACATTGCCATAAATGGAAAGGAGGGGGAACCTACTGACAAGTTTGGGAACCAGTTACAATCCATTGATTTAATTGTTTTCCTTTATCTCTCTGTGTTGATGCTTATTATTTGGCTTGTTATCTGATGGTTATTTAATCTATGTTTTGTAATTACTTCCCTTCTTTCAATCAGATGGTCATGCTCTTTTCTTGTTGCATTGAAGCACTGACCTACATTTCACAGGCACAGAAGTCAATTATTTACCAACATTTCAAGTGGCATTTAGTGACACGTCTCAGTCATGGTCTGGATGCCTGGGTCCCACTGGCCTGGCTACTCTCCTATCCCTGAGTTTTGCCCATTCCTTGTCTGCTGAGATCCTGGAAGCCTAGGAGGCCAGAAAAGAGGAAGGAAAGACCTCCCCTACAAGGCTTGTTTCCTAGGGAATGGTGGTCACCAGTGGGGGTGGGCAGCATGGCAGATATGGGGTGCAGAGCAGTGGGGTGAGACATAGTAGGTGGATGGTTTCAAGGGCTAGATTCCATGGTGGTTAGAGTCTGAAGTGACCTGCTGCACAATATGCTATGGCTGCTTGGGCTGTCCCTTGGGAAAATGGAAACCACATTCAAGTGGGAATCAGTTGCATGAAGACCTGACAAGTTCGAGGGTGCATTTATAGGCAAAATGGGAAAACTATTTAAAATCAGGGCTTTTCCAGAAAATCCAGGTCATTCTGGTGCTATTCTTAGGCAGTCTCTTGGGTTTTCACTGGCAGCACTAACTAAGGGAGAGCAAATTCTGTGGCTGAGTTCCAGGTCTGGGTTCATCATTCCCATGGTGTGTATCATCTGGCAAACCACTCAACTTCTCTGAACTTATATTGTTATTTATTGGGGATGATAATACCTTAGAGGATTATTGTGAAGATCATGTCAACTAAAGTGCAGACAACTTTTGCTATCTGAACTTAGGAACTAGAAAAATTATCTAAAAAGGTAATTGTTGATCTACTTTAGAATCTGCACTCTCAGTACTTGCTATGTTTAACTTAAGAAGCAGCAGATTATGATCACACTGTCCCTTTTGGTGCTACAGCTGTCACTGAATCTAAGCATCAAACAGATCTGGATTGAGAGGGATACTTTCTGTGAAAGTGCTTTGTAGATTCAAAGTGCTAACAAATATTAGTTTATTCAGTCATGTAGCATATGTTTATCAAGTTCCTGTTATAGGAGGAGCACTCTGGCAGGACAAGATCCAAGCAGTCCTGCTGCATGAGGCCCCCAGGCTAGCCCAAGATGGAACACAGTAGGATTGCTGTCTGACCTGAGAGGGCAGGCCTAGCCTCTGCACACGCCCAGGAAAGGGCACCCAGTCCAGACCTGGGGTCAGAAATAGCTTCCCAGAGTGTGTGATGTCCATGATGGAAAAATGGGGGGTAGGCAGAGGCAGAGCCTGTGAAAGTCTCCAGGGCACATTCCCTCATCTTCCAGTTCATTCACTCATCCATTTATTCATTCAACAACTATTTACTGAAAGCCTGCTGTGTGTTGGGTGCTGGAGAAATGGGGTGGTCTGGCGTGCACCCTTCGACAGCTCAGCTAGTAGAGAGGAGGACTATAGGCTGGATACATGTGGAAATGGGGTGGTCTAAGGCATAAACTTGTCTCTCACCACTCCCTCACCATGCCAGCTCACTGTTTAGAAGAATGTATGAGTTCAGGTGATTCAAGGTGCTCTACAGATAAACTCCAAAATCTCGGTGACTTTAATGCTATATAATCTCATTTTTATCCAAGTAAAGTTCAAAAGGTGTCCATAGGGTTCATCCTCATGAGGATGGCAGAGAAGGGAAGGAAGCATGGAGGATGGTGATGGGCAGTGACACCTGTCCGTTGTGCTTGGCACATGAGCTAAGTGCACTGCCTTCTGGGGGTCAGTTCAGCTGAGGGTCCAGAAGGAAGACAGAGATTTCCTGAACATCTCTGCCTTAGGAAGAGAGAGAAAAATCAAGATGATTAGCATGACTCCAGCCTAGCAACAACTGCTATGAAGAAGGAGTGATTGACAGGAAGGGAACATCCCTGTGTGCCCATGTGACTGTGTGTATCTTTGTGTGACCATGTGACTGTGGGTCTGTGTCCTTGCTCCTTGTGTGTCTCTGTGTGTGACAACGTGACTGTGCCTTGTGATGCTGCTTCCACCCACTTAAGGATGAGTCAGGGGGGCAGAGCTCTGTTTCTGCAGGGCGCATACATGGAGGACTTGGAACTGTGCCCTGAGATGTGACTGCCTGTGGTATAGGGTCAGCAGTGAGGGATCTGGGAAATGTGAGCTCTTTATTGAGTTTAATGGGCATTTGCCTCAATCAGGGGTAAAGATCAGGAATCTGATCAGGAATCTGATCTTTAGTACCCACTCCCAAACCTGTGCCTATGGAAGCTGCCTATTCCTCATGGACCCCTCCATCCCTCTCATGGAAATGTTTGTTACAGCCAGCTGCCTTGAGCAGAAAACTAGTCTGAGTGTGCCTGGAAAGAGCGGGAGGGAACAGTGAAGTCAGTGTCCCTCCCCCTCCCTCATGGGAGGGCACAACACCTCGCACCAGACGGGCAAGGTGTGCCTTTGCCATCAGTACTGTGCAGAGATAATTGTGAGGGTCTCACCGTTCTGAACATGAATGCAAAATGCTTTGCCAGTGTAGGGATGGTGATGGCACCAAGTCAAATCCAGTCTGTTTTAACATTTAGAGAGCTGGAGGTGACTTCAGTCTGAGATAAATGAAACGAGAGAAGCATATTCCTGATGCTGACTCACACAGCACTGTATTTGGAGACTTAATGATGATAAATCAATGATCTAGAAAATATAATTCCTTTCCTGTTAACCAGACAGGCATACACATTCTCCTCAGATTGCAGAAGGTAAGCACCCAAATTTTCAATTAGTGTTTCATATCCCACGACTTTATAATTGTGAATAATTAAGTTGGAACACAGCACACACATGCCTCAGAGCCTACAACGGAAGCAGGTCTTGCAAAGACCCAGAGTCAAGCCCTCCCGGCAGATGGTAACTCTCCCAAAGCAGAGACTGCGGAGTGTCAGGAGGAGCTCCGTGGGTTGAAGCCAAGCAGAAAGCCACCTGGAAAGAGGGAAGGAATCTGGGTGCAGGTTCCATGCAGCAGATGTGCATGTCTCCCTGCTTACTCCTCAGGCTTATGGGAATCCTGTGGAGACCCTGTGGGAGGTGGCCTGAGTACCAACAGAAAGCCTTGGAATGGTCACCCTTTCCCTTCCAAGAGCAGACCCTGGTGGTCTGTGTCCTTCATCCTGTGATGCCAGTTGCCCTCCAGTCTCTGGGGAGGGACATGTGGACACTGTCATTTTCTGTGGTGACAACTTGCTGGAAGGGAGGGTTATGAGCACCTGACTTGGTTCCTAAAGATTTGAACCCATCTCTGGCTTCTTCCTGCTCAATCCAGGTTCTTCTCTCTGTTTAACTGCCAGGCTTCCATCTCTAAAATGGGCATGACTCTTCCCAATTTCCCTGTCTCCAAATGTCCCTGTGCATGTCACATGAATTCACAAAAGTGGAAATGCCCTGTAAATTCCCTATTTGTTTTCTCAAAGAGGGCTCCTTAGGGTGCCCAGAGCAGAATCATCTGGGGCTTGGGCTGCATGTAGATCTGTGGGCCTCACCACACACTCTGAACCAGAATCTGAGACTCCTCATGCCAAGTTCCGCAGGGAAGCTTCCTCATTCATGGTGGGCACAATAATAGCCCAAAGGATGTCTATAATCTTGTCCCCAGAACCTGTAAATATGCTCCCTTATGTAGCAACAGGACTTTGAGGAAGTATGTCACTTTAATGATAGGAAGGATGTCATGGATTACTGGGTGGACACACCCAGTCCTTAAAATCAGTCCTTAAAATCAGAGGGTTAGAGTCATCAGATGGGGCAAAGGAAGAAGTGTCATAGAGATGTAGTGGGAGAAAGACCCTGTCTACCATGGCTAGCTTTCAAGTTGAAGTAAACGGCCATGGACCAAGGAAGGCAGATAACCTCTAGAAGCTGGATAGGGCAAGGGGTGACTCTCCCTGAGCACTCCCAGAAGGGATCCCAATCCACTTACACCTTGATTTTAGCCCAGTGAGACCCTTGTGGCTTACAGAACCTTGAGGTAATATACTTCTATTGTTTTATGTTGCTACATGAATGGCTATTTGTTATAGCAGCAATAGGAAAGTAGCATGCATATTGGGTTTTGAGAACCACAGTTTTAAGATATACTACCATGGCCAGACCTGAGGCCTGAACATACTGAGCACTGTCCCCTGTCATTGGGGGAATGGCAGTCTTTATCTCTTTCTTCCCAGAACAGGGACAGCATCCAAACCAACACACAGTCACAAATAGGTATATTTCACCTACTTAAATGTGTAGAGCATAGAGTGTAAGCGGAATGGTATAGAGCTCGATGTGGGGGTGATGTGGGAACACGCAAAGATAGGGGCATGGTCTCTGAAAGCAAGGATTTCACATTTGAGTAATAGATGCGGAAGTTAATAAAACGCACTATGCAAACTTGAGTCTAGTAAAGCCACTGTACCTGGGGAAGCTAAGGATATTCACTCTCACTGGAGAAGTGAGAGAACTTTCTAAATTGATTAAGATTTGCAAGAAAAGAAAGGATTGGGGATGAGAAGGCAGTGAAGACAAAGGTGCAAAGGCTGCTGTGCTGGGGAATATGAGTCTCTCCGTGTGCAGCCATGGACACCCACACCTGTGTCTGCTTTCCTGAATTATCCTCTATTACCCCAAAATGGGCCGAAGATGTCAGAATTTTGTTTTTCCAATTTCTTTTCTGAGTAGTTCATGGGGTCAGGATCTAATCCTAGTCAAAGGGAGCTTGAGGGAAAGTCAGATGGAGAGTTTTGAAGAAAGATTTTTTTCCTTGATAAAATAGTTGTAAGGAAGGAAATGTCCCTCTTCTTTGTTTCTGACCATGGTCCTGCCTACATGTCAAGCTAGGAACTAAGACAGGCATTTGAAAACAGAAAGGAAGACATCTGTGGTCTCAGAAGATGCAAAGTGGAAAAATGAAATGTGGGCAGCCCTTGATGTCATTGTTTGGCTGCTCCACCAACTCCTGAGCCAAGGGCACTGCCCTGCATGCAGACTTGTGGTTAGAGTCTGAAAGAGGAATTGTCCTTATAATTCTGTCATTGCTAACAGATTTTCCCATTACTTACAGCTGAAAGTACACCCACTGTGGTGGGGAAGAAAGGCATGACAAAGGGAGGCAGACTGCTAATGCCACAAGGTTCACACTGGATTTACATGTAGGCACTCCACATGTGGAGACACGTATGGAGCTGAAATTCCTGACCTGTACAAAGACCTCTTGTCACCTCAGATGGCATTAATGCCCTATGTTGGATGGAACATTTGGATTTCTCTGATGTTGGGCATCTTTTCATGTGTTAACCATCCGTATGTCTTTGGAAAAATGTCAATTTAGGGCATTTTTAATTGGATTATTTGGGTTTGTTTTGTTTTGTTCTGGTGTTGAGTTGTATGAGTTCTCTATATATCTTGGATACTAATGCCTTATCAGATATATTATTGGCAAATATCTTCTCCCATTCAGTAGATTGCCTTCTTGTTTTGTTGGTTTTCTTTGCTGCGAAAAAAAATTTCAGTTTAATGTAGTACCAATTGTTTATTTTCGCTTTGGCTTCTCTTGCCTAGAGAAACATACCTAGAAAAATATTGCTAAGGCTGATGCTCAAGAGTTTATAGCCTATATTTTCTTTGGGGAGTTTTATTGTTTCAAGTCTTACATTTAGGTCTTTAATCCATTTTGGGTTTATTTTTGGGCAGAGCACGTGTAACCCAGGGTCACAGTGCACAGGCCAATCAAGATGGTATTTTCCGTCCCCCAGCCTTCTCTGTGGCATGTTAAGAGCAGCATTGTTAGGAGAGGGGATGGTCTGTGACATCACATGAGGTCAAATGGCAGGCAGGGCTTGAAGTGGCCTCACTGTGGGACAGGGCCGAAGGTGAACTGTTCTCATCTCTGCAGGCATGGCCTGCATCTTGGCCCATGGCCAGGACTGGTGATTAGGTAAGACTGTGTCTGGGCCTGAGATCCTCTCTTTTCCCATTTCCCGCTTTGTTTCTTTTTTTTTTTTAATAGTTTATTGTCAAATTGGTTTCCATACAGCACCCAGTGCTCTTCCCCACAAGTGACCTCCACCATCACCACCCCCTTCCCCTTCAACCCTCAGTTCATTCTCAGCATTCAATAGTCTCTCAAGTTTTGTGTCCCTCTCTCTCCCTAATTCTCTTTCCCTCTTCCCCTCCCCCAGGTCCTCCATTAGGTTTCTCCTGTTTTCCAGTTAGACCAATGAGTGCAAACATATGGTTTCTGTCCTTCTCTGCCTGACTTATTTCGCTTAGCATGACACCCTCGAGGTCCATCCACTTTCCTACAAATGGCCAGATTTCATTCTTACTGCCATGTAGTACTCCATTGTGTATATATACACCACGTCTTCTTGACCCACTCATCAGGTGATGGACATTTAGGCTCTTTCCATGATTTGGCTATTGTTGAAAGGGTCACTATGAACATTGGGGTGCATGTGCCCCTATGCATCAGCACTTCTGTATCCCTTGGGTGGATCCCCAGCAGTGCTATTGCTGGGTCATAGGGGAGTTCTATTGATAGTTTTTTGAGGAACCTCCACACTGTTCTCCACACTGTTTCCAGAGTAGCTGTATCAGTTTACATTCCCACCAACAGTGTAGGAGGGTGCCCGTGTTTTTCTACATCCTCACCAGCATCTATAGTCTCTTGATTTGTTCATTTTAGCCACTCTGCCCAGCGTAAAGTGGTATCTCAATATAGTTTTGATTTGTATTTCCCTGATGATGAGTGACACTGAGTATCACTTCAATGCCTGTTGGCCATCTGGATGTCCTTTTTGGAGAAGTGTCTGTTCAAGTCTTCTCCCCATTTTTTCACTGGATTATTCGTTTTTTGGGTATGGAGTTTGCTGAGTGCCTTGTAGATCTTGAATACTAGCCCTTTATCCGATATGCCGTTTGCCACTATCTTTTTCCATTTTGTCAGTTGCCTATTAGTTTTTTGTTTGTTTATTTGTTTCCTTTGCAGTGCAGAAGCTTTTTGTCTTGATGAGATCCCAACAATTCATTTTTGTTCTAGATTCCTTTGCCTTTGGGGATGTGTCAAGTAGTAAATTGCTGCAATTGAGGTCAAGGAGCCTATTAACTGCTTTTTCCTCTAGGATTTTGATGGTTTCCTATCTCACATTCAGGTCTTTTATACATTTTGAGTTTTGTGTGTGTGTGTGTGAATGGTGAAAGAAAGTGGTCTAGTTTCATTCTTCTGCATGTTGCTGTCCAGCTCTCCCAGCACCATCTGCTAAAGAGGCTGTCTTTTTTTCCATTGGATACTCTTTCCTGCTTTGTCATATATTAATTGGCCATACACGTGTGGGTCCAGTTCTGGGCTCTCTGTTTTATTCCATTGGTCTATGTGTCTATTTTTGTGCCCATACCATACTGTCTTGATGATGACAGCTTTGTAATAAAGGCTAAAGTCTAGGATTGTGATGCCTCCCGTTTTGGGTTTTTCTTCAGTGTTACTTTGGCTATTTGGTTTTTTTTGTGGTTCCATATGAATTTTAAGATACTTTGCTCTAGCTTTGAGAAGAATGCTGGTGCAATTTTGATGGGGATTGCATTGAATGTGTAGATTGCTTTGGGTAATAATGACATTTTAACAATGTTTATTCTTCCGATTCATGAACATGAAATGTTTTTCCATTTCTTTGTGTCTTCTTCAATTTTCTTCATAAGCTTTCTACAGTTTTCACCATACAGGTCTTTTACATCTTTGGTTAGGTTTATTTCTAGGTATTTTATGGTTTTTCATGCAATTGTGAATGGGATTAGTTTCCTGATTTATCTTTCTGTTGTTTCATTTTTGGTCTATAAAAACACATCCAATTTCTATATCTTGATTTTGTACCCTGTGACTTTGCTGAAATCATGGATCAGTTCTAGAAGTCTTCTGGTGGAGTCTATTGGGTTTTCCATGTAGAGTATCATGTCATCTATGAAAATTGAAAGTTTGACTTCATCTTTGCCAATTCTGATGCCTCTTATTTCCATTTGTTGTCTAATTGCTGATGTTAGGACTTCCAGCACTATGTCAAACAACAGTGGTGAGAGTGGACAGCCCTGTCATGTTCCTGATCTCAGGGGGAAAGTTCTCAGTTTTTCCCCATTGAGGATGATATTAGCTGTGGGCTTTTCATATATCACTTTAAAAATGTTTAAGTAAGTTCCTTCTATCCCAACTTTCTCAAGTGTTTTTATTAAGAAGAAATGTTGTATTTTATCAAATGCTTTTTCTGCATGTATTGACAGGATCATATGGTTTTCCTTCTTTTCTTTTGTTAATGTGATGTATCACATTGATGGATTTGCAAATATTGAACCAGTCCTGTAACCCAGAAATGAATCCCACTTGATCATGATGGATAATTCTTTTTATATGCTGTTTAATTCGATTTGCTAGTATCTTGTTGAATATTTTTGCATCTGTATTCATTAAGGATATTGGCCTGTAGCTCTCTTTTTTTGTTGGATCTCTGTCTGGTTTAGGAATCAAGGTGATATTTGCTTTGTAGAATGAGTCCAGAAGTCTTCTTTCCATTTCTATTTTTTGGAATAACTTGAGAAGGATGGGTGTTAACTCTGCTTTAAATGTCTAGTAGAACTCTCCTGGGAATCCATCCGGTCCAGGGCTCATATTTGTTGGGAGATTTTTGATAACTGATTCAATTTCTTCACTGGTTATGGGTCTGTTCAGATTTACTATCTCTTCCTGTTTGAATTTTGGTAGTATATGTGCGTTTAGGAATTTGTCCATTTCTTTTAGATTGTCCAGTTTGTTGGTATATAATTTTTCATAGTAATCTCTGATGATTGCTTGCATTTCTGAGGGATCGGTTGCAATAGATCCATTTCCATTCATGATTTTGTCTATTTGGGTGTTCTCATTTTTCTTTCTGAGGAGCCTTGCTAAAGGCTTATCAATTTTGTTTATTTTTTCAAAAAATCAACTGTTGGTTACATTGACCTGCTCAACTGTTTTTTTTGGGGGGGGGAAGGGGTTCTATATTGTTTATTTCTGCCCTGATCTTTATTATTTCTCTTCTTTTGCTGGACTTGAGGTGCTCTTGCTGCTCCCTTTCTAGTTTCCTAAGGTGCTCTGTTAGATTTTGAGTTTGCTCTTTTTCTAGTTTGTTGAAATAGGTCTGGATTGCAATAAACATTCCTCTTAGGACTGTCTTTGCTGTGTCCCAGAGGGTTTGGATTGTTGTAGTTTCATTTTCATTTGTTTCCATATATTTTAAAATTTCCTCTCTAATTTCCTGATTCGCCCAATCATTCTTCAGTAGGGTGGTTTTTAACTTCCACCTTTTTGGCGGTTTTCCAGACTTTTTCCTGTAGTTGGTTTCAAGATTCATAACATTGTGTACTGAAAGTGTGCATGGTATGATCTTAATTCTTTTGTATCTATGAAGGGCTGTTTTAAGACCCAGTATGTGATCTATCTTGGAGAATGTGCCATGCACACTCAAGAAGAAAGTGAATTCCCTAGCTTCAGGATGCAGAGTTCTAAATATATCTATTAATTCCATCTGTTTTAGTGTGCCATTGAAGTCCATGTTTCTTTAGTGATTTTCTGTCTAGTTGACCTAACCATTGTTGTAAGTGGAGTATTAAAGTCCCCTGCAATTAGCACATTCTTATCGATGAGATTGTTTCTGTTTGCAATTAGTTGTTTTATGTATTTGTGTGCTCCCGAATTTGGGAGCTAGGGAATTCACTTTCTTCTCGAGTGCACATAGATGTTTATAATTGTTAGCTCTTCCTGCTGGAGAGACCCTGTAATTATTATATAATGTCCTTCTTCATCTTTTGTTACTACCTTTATTTTAAATTCCAGTTGATCTAAGTATGGCTACTCCAGCTTTCTTTTGGCGTCCAGTCACATGGTAGATATTTCTCCATCCCCTTACTTTCAATCTGAAGGTGTCATCAGGTCTAAGGTGAGTCTCTTGTAGACAGCAAATAGATGGATTTTGGTTTTTTATCATTCTGCTACACTGTGTCATTTGATTGGAGCACTCAGTCCATTTACATTCAATGTTATTATTGAAAAATGTGTGTTTAGATTCATTGTGTTCTCTGTAGAGTTCATGTTTGTATTGATGTCTCTGGCGTCTTATATTCTTTGTAAGATTTCTCTCATAGAGTCCCTCTTAGGATTTCTGGTAGGGCTAGTTTGGTGGTGACGAATTTTCTCAATTTTTGTTTATTTGGGAACACTTTTATCTGTCCTATTTTGAATGATAGGCTCACTGGATAAAAGATTCTTGGTGCATATTTTTCCCGTTCATCACATTGAAGATTTCTTGCCATTCCTTTCTGGTCTGCCAAGTTTCATTAGATAGGCCTGTAACAATTCTGACAGGTTTCCCTTTGTATGTTAGGGCCCTTTTATCCCTAGCTGCTTTTAGTATTCTCTCTTTATCCTTACAATTTGCCAGTTTCACTATGATATGTCATGCTGAAGGTTGGTTCAGGTTATGTCTTAGGGGAGTTCAGTATGCCTCTTGAATTTCAATGTCTTTCTCTTTCCCCAGATTGAAGAAATTTTCATTTCTAATTTGACCCAATACCCCTTCAGGACCTTTTCCTCTTTTTTCTTCTTCAGGAACTCCTAAGATACAGATATTGTTCCGTTTGATTGTATCACTCAGGTCTCAAATTCTCCTTTCGTGCTCCTGTATCAATTTCTCTTTTTCTCAGCTCCCCTCTTCAATATTTTATTTCAGATATTCAGCCCTATTGTTGCCGGTAATTATATTTCAATCACTGTCATATTCCTGCAGTATAGTTCGTTGACCCAGTCCACTTCTGATTGACACAGTAGCTTTTAGTTTTTTGGTCATTTCAAAGAGCGAGATAAATATTAAGATTAATTTCTGTTAGGTAATACTCTTAATGCCTAGGAACAAAATTATTTTTCATAAGGTAAGCACATTTGGCTTCAGTGCATACAGATGATTTTCTAAAGTTGTTCAACCACTTTAGACATCATCAGCAGTGCATGATAGTTCTGCTTGTTCCATATCCTCACTAGCATTTAGTATTTCCCCAGGATTTGCATATTTAACTCAAACTATTAAGTGCATTGGTGTATATTTTTCATAGTGTCTTTTTGTCTTTCTGATGTCTGTACTACAGTAGAGATGTACTATTTCACATTCCACATATCAGTAATTTGTGAGTCCATTCATTTTTTCAGTTTTATTAGAAATGTATTACCTTTATTATTCAAATCTAAGAACTAATATCAGAATTTGTTGGTTTTCTTTATCATATGTTTTTGCTCTTACCTATATTTTTATCATTCTATTTTGTTTCATTTATGACTATTTTTGCAAGCTTCTTGACATAAAAGTTTGTTATTGCATATCAGACTTTTATCTTTTCTAATTTATAAATTTTCATTTAAGTACTCCATACCACTAGTGTGGAGTTAAAAATATTTTCTAATACCGACTTTAACTCTAAAGACACAATTATGTTAAAAATAAAAGTAGCTTTAAAGTGAAAGGTTCAATATTTTACCCTAATAACGAGCTAAAAGTTAGCATGCCATGTTTTCATGTAATGCTCACAGAACACACACACACACACACACACACACACACACACACAGCATCAGGGTCTATGAAGTTTCTTACTCACAGCATAGCAAGCAGCTTTAGCATCAGGTGCACTGCTTTCATGTGCCACACAGGGTCACATGAGGAAATTAGAAAAGCCCAGAACGTCCAGCAGATTTGTAACATAGCTAAGGAATTCCAAGTTTAGGAACCTGAATAGGCCATCAGTCTGCCTGCGCTTTGCCTCCCTCGAAAATGGGAGACATATTGAGAGAGAAAGAGAGAGAAGGGGAATGAAAACCTGCCTTCTGATTGGGACAGAAATACTATTATTATTTTCTAAGGTTATTCACTCTACAAACTTTCTGGAGAAAATAGTCCAGAACAAGGACTGTCAGTGTCTCTGCTCCCAAGATGTGCAGCAGTATGGGAGACCCATAAGGAATTATCAGTAATTTCTGCTTTAATTTTCTCTTTGAACTATGGATTCTTCAGAGGAGCAAGGTTTAAATTTTTAAAGTTAGAGATTTTCTAGTTATCTTTTTTTATTATATCACATTCAAATGATATATTCTGAGTAATTTTATTTCAGTTTTTTTCAAGTTTAGAAAATGTTTTTTAATGTTTATTTATTTTTGAGAGAGAGACAGAGTGGGAGTGGGAGGGGCAGAGAGAGAGGAAGACACAGGATTCAAAGCAGGCTACAGGCTCTGAGCCTGACAGAAGACTCAAAATGATGAACTGTGAGATCATGACCTGAGCCAAAGTTGGACTGGAAGCTCAACTGACCAAGCCACCCAGGTGCCCCATTGTTCAAGTTTTCTTTATGTCCTGGAGTGTATCATGTTTTCAGTGAACAGTAATGTCGTAGCATCTTCTTCAACAATAACAATATTGATGCCTCTTATTTCTTTTTCTACTCAGATTTTGTAGCTAAGACCTTTAGTATTATGTTGAATAAAAATGTTGAGAGTGGACATCTTATCTTGTTCTTGACCTTGGAGGGAAAGCTCTCAGTTTTTCACCATTGAGTATGATGTTAAGGGTGGGTTTGTCACATAAAGTCTTTTTTATGTTGAGGTATGTTCTGCCTAACCTCACTTTGTTGAAAGTTTTTATCATGAATGGATGTTGATTCTTTTTAAATGTTGCTTTCTGCATTTATTGAGATGATCATATGACTTTTATCCTTAATTTTGCTTGTGTGGTGTGGTATATAACATTAATCTGCAAATATTGAACCATCCTTGCATCCAATAAATAAATTCCACCTGATCGTGGTGAATAATTCTTTGTAATGTATTGTTGTATACCGTTTGCTTATATTTTGTTGAGGATTTCTGCATCAATGTTCATCAGGGATATTGACCTGTAGTTTGCATTTTTTTGTAGAGTCTTTGGTTTTGGTATCAGGGTAATTGCTGGCCTCACAGAAAGTATTTGGAGGCTTTATGTCCTTTTCTAATTTGTGGAATTACTTGAAAAGAATAGTATTAACTCTTTTTTAAATATCTATTAGAATTCACTTGTGAATCCATCTGGTCCTGGAATTTTGTTTTTGGTAGTGTTTTGATTACCAAGTGAATTTTGTTACTTGTAGTCAGTCTGATCAGATTTTCTACTTTGTCCCAGTTCAGTTTCAAAGATTGTATGTCTCTAGGATTTTATAGATTTCTTCTAGGTTATCATGTTTATTGGCATATATTTTGCCATATATACATTCCAAGGTGCACATTTCTCTTCACAAATCTTTGTATTCTGTTGAATACTTCTCTCTCATTTCTGCTTTTCTTTGAGTCCTTTGTCATTTTATCTTGATGATTCTGGCTAAGAGTTTGACAACTTTCTTTATGTTTTCAAAGAACCAGTTCTTGATTTCATCTTTATTTATTTATGTCTGTTTTTCTCCACATCATTTATTTCTGCTCTGATCTTTATAATTTTCTATGCTCACATTGGATTTTGTTCATCTTTTTCTAGCTCCTTTTGGTGTAAGGTTACATTGTGCATTTTTTCTTGTTTCTTGAGGTAGGTCTGTATTACTAGATACTTCCCTCTTAGAATTGCTTTTGCTGTGTCCCAAAGATTTGGAACTATTAAGTTTTCATTTCTCTCCATGTATTTTCTGATTTCTTCTTTGATTCTTTCATTGATCCATTAGTTGCTTAGGATCATGTTGTTTAGTCTCCACAAGTTTTTGTTTTTTCCAGTGTTTTTCTTGTGATTTATTTTTAGTTTCATACCACTGTGTTTGGAAAAGACACGTGGTATAATTTTCTGCCTTCTTAAATTTACTGAGGCTTGTTTTATGGCCTAATATGTGACCTATTCTTAAAATGTTTCATATGCACTTGAAAAGAATATATGTTTTGTTGTTTTGGGATGGAGGGTTTTGTATTTGACTGTTAGGTCCATCTGGTCCAATGTGTCATTCAAAGACATTGTTTTCTTATTGATTTTCTGTCTGGATGATGTATACATTGATATAAATGTATTATTGTATTACCATAAATTCATTTCCTTGTGCAAATAATATTTGTTTTGTGTATTTAGGTGTTCCCATGTTGAGTGTGTACATATTCACAATTGTTATATCCTCTTGTTGAATTTATCCTTTTATCATTATGTAATACCCTTTTTTGTCTTTTGTTAGTCTTTATTTTAAAGCCTATTTTGATTTTGTCTCATGTAAGTAAGTATTACTACCCCAGCTTTTTTGTTATTGTTTGTTTTGCTTCCATTTCCATGGTGAATGTTTTTCCATCCCTTCACTTTTGTCTATATTTACCTTTTGATCTGAGGCTACTTGTAGGTAGCATTAGATGAGTCTTTTTGACTTATAATGGGTCCCATTATAAGGGGGGCCCAATATTGTAAGATTTAAAGCCAAGAGTTCAACCAGGTTCCCACACTAAATATCTAGAGACACTAGATTTATGTGAAAAATCACATTATGCGTTCTAATAGTACTATTTTCAGAGTATTATAAAAACTCAATGGAATGAATTTATTCTGAATGATTAAAGAATGTTAAATGAGATTTTTATTTAAAGATAGATGTTTAAGATAAGTAGACAATAAAGTTCTGTAGGAGGGGAAGAAAGTTCCAAAAGATAAAATAACATTCATAAAATTATGGATGAGTAAACATGTGGAATGTTCAGAAAACAAACAAAAACAATAAAGGAAAGCAAAAAAAGGTTTAGAGGCTGTTAACCCTTCCTGAATGGCTTTCTTTGGGACCCAGCTGTTCAGGAATAGAAAACTTGTTTGGAATTCTAATTGGGTTTTGGCATAGGAACTGGTTAGCTATAGTATTCCTTAAAATTGAACCAACTAACTCCAGTTAGTGTTTTAAAAATATTAATTTATTGAAAAGTGTAAAGAAAATTATGAAATATAAGCATGTAGACTATTGATTAAATTATATTTGTAAATATTGATATAAGTATTTAAATATAGACTTCCAAAATCCCCAAATGTGTTATGTTGAATTATCTAAGAGGATCAAATGGGGGTGCCTCGGTGGCTCAGTTGGTTAAACACTTAGACTCCAGTCATAATCCCCTGGTTTGTGAGTTGGAGCCCTCGATGGGGCTCTATGCTGATAGCTCATAACCTGGATCCTGCTTCTAATCCTGTGTCTCCCTTGCTCTCTGCCCCTCCCTTGCTAATATGCACTTTTGCACACGTGCTCTCTTTCTCTCTCTCTCTCTCTCTGAAAACTAAAATAAACATTAAAAAAATTTAAAAGGGCCAAATGGATTAATGTTTCATAGGTATATACTTATTAAAGAGATATCCTTTGTGCCCATGAATTCAGGAGTAATTAATAGAATTGTAGCGGAGGTAAAACACTACTCATATTTCATAGATGGAGAGTTTAAATATAAATGATGTAGAGTCTTTGTTTTATAATATTTACCCCTACCAATAACAACAGGCAACATTATTCTCATAACCATCGATATGATTTGCAAAGCACAAATTAGAATAAGTGTTACAACATAAACTTTGGCCCTGACTTTGAATCCCATAGAATCAGTTTACCATTTACATGTTTTAGTGCAGCTAACCATAAAATAGAAGGAACTAGCAGAGTGTTCTGTACATGATCAGGCCACCTAGGTTGAAAAAAGAGACCTTTTTCATCCTCATCTTTAGAAATAATTATTACTATGATTCCAGACAGTGTTTATTTGTTATGAAGATAATGGGACACAGAGCTATTTCTAAAGATAGCATATCAAATATAAGTATGTTGATCTGAAAATCAATCAAAGAAATCTGGCAGTAAAAAACTAGAAAGAAAATAAGTTTTCTTGAGAGTATCTGTGTATGAAATATTTTTCCTTGACTTATGATCTTTGGGTAAAGAAAAATACTATTTTTTTTAATTTGAGGAATAAAATGTGTACAGTTTAACATCTGCCAAGTTAATCAACGTTTAAAAAGGAAATTTGCTTAAGGATGTCATTTCCACTGTCTAAAACTCTGCCTTGATAAAAACTAGTAAAGGGGAGGAGGAAAACTAGGCTAGACCTTGCATTTTATTTGGCCCAAAATGGTTTTTAGTGACTAATTGTCTGTAGAAGGGAGAGCAAACATTAATATTCCTTACATGTTCTTGACTAGAGCTGGATTTTTTAGAAGTATAAATAAGCCCCTTGTTTTCCGCTCTTAGTGAAATAATGTCAGAAGGTGAACTATTTGGCAACACATTAAGAAGAGTAATGACCATGACGTTTCTCACATTCTCAAGAAAAGTGAAAAACATTGTAATTTGAAGAAAAGGAAAATGGATGTTACATATCGTCATGTCTATCCGCTCCGGCCTGCGGGGCAGCAAATCTTTGTGGGTTCGTGATCCTGAGGGAGGGAGAGAAAGGGCAGGAAGGGGGAGCACAGAGAGTAAGGACACAACACACGGTTTCTGATCAAGCCTCCTCTTCTTTATTCAGAAAACACTGTATCTTATAAAGGTTTCAAGGTGGGTAAACAAGGCAGCTGACCTAGGTCGGTTGCTAGGAAACAGGGTTAAGGGATTTAGGCTATAGTAAAAGAGGAACCAAACTAAGGTTTTTAGCACAGCACTGAAGGGCCAATACCACCCTGCCTGTAGGCGATTGATTTTTGTTCTTCTGGCTTCTCCTCTGACAGGGAGTGGCACTCCCCTGCTTATTTTTGTAACTCCCCTCAGGGAGTGACATATCCAGCTAGTAAATAGCCCAGCAGCTGAATCTTTGCAGCTTCCCACAACATATGTTTTCACTAGAAAGAAAACCAGCAGCCCAAAGTTAAATAATTGGCTTTTTAAATTTAGAATAAGTCAACGTGAAAATAAGAAAATTCTTAACTTTAAAAAGGTAGTTTATTTTTAATGATCTGGCTGATCGCCATCATTTTATATTCCAGGGTTTGGATTCTAAAGAAACCTCGTTTTGCCTGCCAAATTCAATACATGGATTGAAGCTGCAGGGAGGCACCATATTTAGCAGAATTTCTGAGTGCATATGGGACATTTCAGAAAAACTGTCATGTTTGATACATCATTTATGATCTTGGAAACAGAACTACCAGCTCGTTCAAATAAAAATTAATGAAGGTACTACTTAAAGAGCAGTGGGCAGTGTAAAGGGAATTGTAAAGGGTGCAGAGAAAACCAGAGACAAGCAACAGAGGAAACCCTTTGGGGCTGAAAAGGCAGGGATGAACTAATGTTACCATATCCCTTGTGAGAGGGGATTCTGTGGGTGGGCGTGCTTAATAGGAATTTTGGAAGCAAAAGTAGTGAGTGTTTTCCAAAATGGAGCTCTGAAGCAAGGAGAGGGCAGGAATAAAGGATTTCAATCTTTCTTCCTGCATTCTGATCTGTCCATAACTCCCATTGACTAAACCAGGGGTAGACTGATAAATGAAATGATTAAAACATGGCTTTCAAAACAAAAACAAAACTTTGATTTTAGAATTAGCCAATACCTGGGGTGTAATCCCTCCCACCATGGCTGATTTCAATATACCAACATGATGTCACTGATCTGGAGGTGGAAAGAGATGCACACAATGGACTTTTGTAAGGTGGCATGAGTTGGCTCCAGCACACAACTGGATCAACCTAAACAAAAGCTAATCACCATGGATTTGAGAGGATGCAGTGTGCAGGGGATTTAGAGCAAGGCAACAACTAGTGGTGAATGGATTTGGGGGTGTGGGATAGGGTAAATGGTCACAAAGATAATAACCATATTGACAAAGTATAGGACTTGCCCAAAATGTCTTCATCATTGCCCTGCGAAGACTCAAACAGAACTCTGATATAAGTGCAGCGTATGTTCTCCCGTACCATTCTCTCTCTTTAATATAATGCCTATATATGTGATCACCAATTTCTTAAGACAAATTTTTGCCCTAAGCCTAAACTGAACCAAAGATTCAGAGTTGAAAAGCCACATAGTTGGGAGTTTAGCTTCAGATGGATTTGCAAAGAGAGAATGCATTTGAGGCTTATAAACTGAGATTCTCCATCCGTAACTTTTAAGATGGGTTGGAGTAGTTGGTAGAGATTTCAGTAGGATCCAATGATAGAAGAAAAAAAGCATCTGTTTCTTCTTCCAGAAGGTTTATTCAGACAGTGATGGAAAAGACCCAGTCCTTTATAACCCACCACTTGACAAGGCTTTAGAAGATGATATCAAAGCATTCACATGTGGGAAGTTGTAATTAAGTATCTTTTATGAACTTTTATTTTATTTTTTTGTTTTTATGTTATTTTTATTTTTTTAATTTTTTTGAACATTTATTTATTTTTTGAGAGACAGAGAGAGAGAGAGAGAGACAGAGTGATTAGGGGAGGGGCAGAGAGAGGGAGACACAGAATCTGAAGCAGGCTCCAGGCTCTGAGCTGTCAGCACAGAGCCAGACATGGCGCTTGAACCTCATGACCTGAGCTGAAGTTGGCCGCTTAACTGACTGAGTCACCCAGGTGCCCCTATTGATTTTTGCATTTTTAAAATTTTTGTCATTGAGAGACAGAGAGACAGAGCACGAACTGGGTAAGAGCAGAGAGAGAAGGAGACACAGAATCTGAAGCAGGCTCCAGGCTCTGAGCAAGCTGTCAGTACAGAGCCTGATGTGGGCCTGAACCCACGAGCCATGAGATCATGATCTGAGATCATGACCTGAGTTGGTTGGTCAACTGACTGAGCCACCCAGGTGCCCCTCTTTTAGGAACTTTTGAAACTGAGAGTTGATAATCTTGAATCATCTGGCTGCCACATATTATTGTTATTTTTTTCTATGAAATTATAATTACAAATTTAAGTCTTCTATTTGTCTATCAAATGTGAGGCACTTTTTATTCAAAATAAAATAACATAATAAGAGGTTAATATAGGGCATTTTCTGTCTCAGATAAGACTGAAGATGCAAAAGTCCATGAAGAAACTAATTTGTGACATGCCTTTTGAAATTCCAAAGAGAGCATTTGCAAGATAGAAAATATCTTAAATTTGGTTTCAGATTGTAGACCACATGTCTAATCAGAAATGTAAATGGATTGAGTTTGAAGAAGTTAAGAGAGGAAATGACTGTAGAAGGTGTTGGTGTCTATTTATCCTCCTCTGCCAGACCTGGGTTAGAGGGGTTTTAAAGGGAGCTTGGTAAAAGATTTTGTGTGAATGTCTTGGCATTTGAATGGGATATCAAATGGGAATACTGTTTGACAGCTGCTTTTGAGAAATCTAAAGTTGAGAGGATAAATATATCAGTCTGAGGCATGAAAGGGGGAGAAATGGAATGGCCAAAGAACAGAGTTTTATTTCTACCAACAATGGGGCAACAAATACATGAATCTTACTCATAAATTAGAGTGGGCAATGAATTAAATTGACAGCAGCCCTCATAACTCCTGTTCAAGGCAGAGATGTGGGAATTATAGGACACAGACAGAAAAGACAGACTGCCAGATGCTCAAGGATCCAGAGAAGAAATTGAAGTAGCCAGATGAAAATAATAAAAATAACACAAAATAAAATTAATAGTAATAATAATTTTTTTCTTTGGAAGGACAGTTCAAGGCCAGAAAGACACCACTGAGAGATAATGAGTACTGAATAGTCACGAACCCTGGAAAGCCCACTGTTAAAGCAAGATAAGATCTGGCAAGTAAATTAAGGATTATCCTTAATTATTTCTAGTTTGCTCCAGCTTCAAACTATTCAAATACTGGATGGTTAGAATCCAATGGATAGCTGACTTGCAGTAGGTAAAGAAAAGGAAGAAGAGAACATAGAAAAGTAAGCTAACAGCCTTTCCCAGTGAAACCTTCCCAAGTTTAAAGTGGGAGAGAAAGCTTTTTATCATTACTTGAGAAAAAAAATAGTCTCCAAATTTTTGATGTAAGAAGTTAAGTTCTTTAAGTGTCAGAATAACCAAAGAAATTAGAGGCACAAATCAGAAAAATAAGAGACAAATATGACTCTATTACCATTAGAAAATTAGAAATAAAGTTTGTAACACATATCCTTGTTTTAATATGAGAATGACTCAAATTATTTATAGAAAAAAAGGGAATCAACTACATATAAAACAATGGGCAAATGCCATTAAATAGGCATTTCACAGAAAAGGAAATATGAGTGCACAGTAAATATTTGGAAGTTATTCAATCCCTCCAAAGAACAAGAAAGGGAAATACAAATTAAAATACTATTTTACACATACTAGATATGTAGGATAAAAGCCTAACAAATCAAGGATTAATAAGAACGGAGGGTAAGAAAAACTTACATATTGCTGATGGGGTAAAATTGGAACAACTTTCGAAAATTATTTGGAATTATCTACTAAAATTAACTTAATGGTACTATACTGTTTCAATTAGGTAATCTGTAAATGTGTCTCAGAATTCTCTTCTTGCACAGTTTCAGGTTAGGGTTTGCCACATGAGAAATTTACATGTTTAAATGTAGAGTCTGTAAGGGGCAGACTCAGTGGGGATAGAGGGTTTGTTTGTTTCCTTCTTTATTCCTCATCCAACCAAGATTTTCTTCTCTGTCAGCCCTGCTGGATACATGGCTACATACTCAGAGGCATTATTCATGAAAACCCAACACATATCCATAGACTTCTAAACCAAATCCCCACAGGATTCACTTCAGCAGCTGAATATCTATAATAATATGCTTAGCTTCCCATAAGCTTCAACTTTATCAATCATACCATATCAAATAATTTTACTTTTCTCTTGATCCTTTACACATTTTGTTTCTCCAGTACTTCCTATAATTTTGTAGATTAATTTATATAATAAGTTACTAATCCATGATACTTCCAGTACTTCTGCTGCCCTGATCTAACACTAACCCATACATAATTTCTGAATCTGCAAATTAATTATTGAGTACATATTCTGAAGTACCTTTTGCTCCTGTACACCAGGAAACACAAAAAGACTTTGTGTGTGTGTTTGGGAATACAATTGCAACACATCTGTAATAATTAAAGTGAATTCAACCCCAATACCCATCAAATACAAAAAAACTAATACGTTCATATAGTGTCTTACAAAGCAAATGAATAAATTACACCTTTCACATCAACATGGTAAAATTTAAGGAAACATAATATTAATATAAAAAGTCAAATAGGAATAAATATATAATGTTCATAAAAAGTATTTTGTTCCTTGTTTTAATTTTAGCTAGTTAACATAGAATGGAATGTTGGTTTCAGGAGTAGAATTCAATAATTCATCACTTACATGCAACACTCAGTGCTTATCACAAGTGCCTTCCTTAGTACCCATCAACCATCTAACCCATCTACAACCCACATCCCTTCATCAACCCACAGTTTGTTCTTCATTAGTAAGAGTTTTTTGTGGTTTGTTTCCCTTTCTTCTCTTCCCCTCTCCAATTTCACATATGTTTGTTCTAGCTCTGCAGAAATGCTAGTGGAATTTTGTTATGGACTGCATTAAATGTGTAGATTGTTTTGGGTACTACAGACATTTTAATAATGCTTTTTCTTTAAATCCATGAGCATGGAATGTTCTTCTATTTCTTTGTGTCCTCTTCAATTTCTTTTATGCGTCTTCCATAGTTTCCAGGGTACAGATCTTTTACCTCTTTAGTTAGGTTGATTCCTAGATATCTTAATGTTAATTTGCAATTGCTACTAATTCCTTGACTTCTTTCTCTGCTCCTTCAGTATTAGTGTATATAGAAATGAAAACTATTGTGGACATTGATTTTATATCCTGCAACTTTGGTAAATTCATGTATGTTCTAGCAGTTTTTTGGTGGAGTCTTCTGGGTTTCCTACATAGAGTACCATGTCATCTGGAAATAATGAAAGTTTGACTTCTTTCTTGTGAATTTGGATCCTTTTATTTATTTTAGTTTTCTGATTGCTGAGGCAAAGACTACCAGTACTGTATTAAATTGTAATGATGAGAGTAGATATCCTTGCCTTGTTCCTGACCATAAGAGAAATGGTCTCAGTTTTTACCCATTGAAGATGTTATTAGCTACGGTTATTTTGTATATGGCTTTTATCATGTAGAGGTATATTCCATCTATCTTTATTTTGTAGATTTTTTAAAATCAAAAATGGATGATATATTTTATCAAATGCCAGTTCTGCATCTATTGACATGATCATATGGTTCTTATCCTTTCTTTTGTAAATGTGGTATATTGCATTGATTGATATGTGAATATTAAACCTACCCTGCAGCCCTGGAATAAATCACAATTAATCACGGTGCATAAGTATTTTAATGTACTGTTGAATTTGATTTGCTAATATTCTGTTGAGAATTTTTGCATACAGTTTCATCAGGGATTTTGGCCTGCTATTCTTTTTAGTGGGGTCTTTGTCTGGCTTGGAATCAAGGTAATGCTGATTCATAGAATGAGTTTGGAAGCTTCCCTTCTATTTCTATTTTTTTTGGAACAGTTTCAGAAGAATAGATATTAATTCTTCTTTAAATTTCTGGTAGAATTCCCCTGGGAAGCTATCTGGCCTAGGACTCTTGTTTGTTGGGAGAGTTTTGATTACTGATTCAATTTCTTTGCTGGTACAGGTCTGCTAAAATTTTCTCTTTCTTTTTGTTTCAGTTTTGGTGGTTTTTGAGTTTCTGGGAATTTGACCATTTCTTACACATTGCCCAGTTTGTGGACATATACTTTTTCATAGTATTCTCTTATAATTATTTATATTTCTGTGGTGTTGTGGTCTCTCCTCTTTCATTCATAATTTTATCAAATTTGGGTCCTTTCTTTTTTCTCTATGAGAAGTCTGGCTAGAGGGTTATCAATTTTGTTAATTCTTTCAAAGAACAAATTCTTAGTTTCATTGATCTTCTGTTTTTGTTGTTTCTATATCATTTATTTCTGATCTAATCTGTATTATTTCCCATCTGCTGGTATTAGGCTTTATTTGCTCTTCCTTTTGTAGGTCCTTTAGGCCTAAGGTTAGGTTGTATATTTGGGTTCTTCCTTGCTTCTTGAAATGGACTTGAATTGCAATATACTTCCCTCTTAAGATAGCCTTTGCTGAATCTAAAAGGTTTTGGACTATCATGTTTTCATTTTCATTTGCTTCCATGTATTTTTTAAATTTCTTCAATTTCCTGATTAACAAATTCATTCGTTAGTAGGATGTTCTTTAGCCTCCATGTATTAGAGGGCTTTCCAAATTTTTTCTTGTGGTTGACTTCGTTTCATAGCATTTTGATCTGCAAATATGCATGGTATGATCTCAATCATTTTGTACTTGTTGAGGGCTGATTTGTGACCCAGTACATGACCTATTCTGGAGAACATTCTACATTCACTTGAAAAGAGTGTGTATTCTGCTACTTTAGGATGAAATGTTCTGAATATATCTGTTAAGTACATCCTGTCCAGTGTATCATTCAAAGCCATTGTTTCCTTGTTGGTTTTCTGCTTTGGTAATCTGTCCATTACTGTAAGTGGGCTGTTAAAGTCCCCTATTACTATGGTATTATTATCAATGAGTTTCTTTATGTTTGTTATTATTTGATTTACATATTTAAGTGCTTTCATGTGGGAGGCTGCGGGGGACCAGCCCACGCACCCCAGCCGAAAGGTCCTGAGTAGGGGGTTGGTGTTGGTGCAATATCTCTAGAAAAGAAGACGGACAGGATGAACAAGACAGACAAGACAGACGAGACAGACAACGTGGATGGTGGTTGGTAAAGTCACGTTTTACTTAGATAGCCAGGGTCTTATATACCATGAGTGATTACATCATTTCTTTAATGGTTACATAGTTCAAGGTTTTTGAAGTGAAGACATGCTCCGGAAAGGGTCATGTTCAACAGAACAGGTGTAAATATCAGGAATTATCAAGTCATTGCAGGAGAGGGATTCCCTAATAATAGTCTGGCTCCAAGCAGAAGATGAGCCTGAAGAATTCTATGAGGATATTTACATTTCTTAAGGCCCCTCATGCGCGGGCAAGATGCTCATCCTTTAATAGGCAAATCTTTTGGCAGAGGCTTGCAGTTTACTCCCAACAGCAGACAAAGAGCTAGAAAGCAAAGTAAGGGGAGAGCTGGTGCCACTGACTGAACCAAGCTGATTCAAAGCCTTAAAGTATATGTCTCTTTACAGAGCAATGAGAAAATCACAGACAGGATGAATAGAAGCCACATGTGCAGCCCAGGAGACCAAATATTGTTTGAAGGTTATTTTTGCCTACTGGGCCCCAACAGGAGGCATAAGAATTTACACTGATTAGGTCTTCTTGAAACTTGGACCTTTTAATTAGGATATATTGCCCTTCTTTCTCTCGTGTTACAGTCCGCTTTAAAATCCAGTTTGTCTGATGTAACTACGGCACTTCCAACTTTCTTTTAACATCCATGAGCATAACAGATTGTTCTCCATCTTCTCCTCTTCATTCAGCAGGTGTCTTTACGTCTGAAATGAGTCTCTTGTATGAAGCATATAGATGGATCTTGTTGTATTTTTTTTAATCCATGATGATACCCTATGTCTTTTGATTGTAATATTCAGTCCATTTACATCAGGATGATTATGGAAAGATATGAATTTCATGCCATTTTTTTACCTGTAGAGTTGGGGTTTCTGATGATGCTTTCTGGTCCTTTCTAGTCTTTGTTGCTTTTAGCCTTGCCTTCTCTACTCAAAGAATCCCCCTTAAAATTTCTCATAGGGCCAGTTTAGTGGTAAAACTCCTTTAGTGTTTTTGTTTTTGTTTTTGTTTTTCTTTTTGTTTGTCTTGAAAACTATCTCTCCTATTCTGAATGACCGCCTTGCTGGATAGAGTATCTTGGCTGCATATTTTTTCCATTCAACATGTTGAATATATCCTGCCTCTCCTTTCTGGACTGCCAAGTTTTGGTGGACAAATCTTTAGTGAACCTGATCTTTCTTCCCTTGTAAGTTAAGGTCTTCTTTCCCTTACTGTTTTCAGGATTTCTTCTTTGTCTCTGTATTTTGTGAATTTGACTATGATATGTCTTGGCAATAACTGGCATTTGTTGAGTTTAATTGGAGTTCTCTGTGCTTCTTGAGGTCTGTGTCCTTCCCCCAGATTAGGGAGGTCTGTGTTCTCCCCCAGATTAGGCAAATTTTTAGATAAAATTTGCTCACAAAAACCTTCATTTTTTAACTTTTTTCATCTTCTGGGACTCCTATGATTCAAATATTATTACATTTTATTACATTGCTGAGTACCCTAAGTCTACATTTTTGATCTCAGACATTCGTTTCACTCTTCTTTTATCTTCATTTTTTACCATAATTTATCTTCTATATCACTAATCACTCCTTTACCTCATCCATCCTTGTTTTTATGGCCTCCATTTGGGTTTGCATCTCAGTTGTAACATTTTTAATTTCAGCCTGAAGATTTTAGTTCCTTTATCTCTGAAGAAAGAGATCCTCTGTGGTTTTTTTATGCTTTTTTCAAGCCCAACTAGTATCCTCATAATTGTCATATTAAATTCTACTTCAGACATCTTACTTATATCTGTACTGACTAAATCTGTGGCCATGATTTCTTCCTTTTCTTTCTTTTGAGGTGAATTTCTCTAAATTCTCATTTTGGAGGAAGTAAAAACAACAACAACAATAAAAACAAAAACAGTAGAATAAAATAAAAAAATTAAATAAATCAAATAAAAGAAGCTAGATCCTAGGTGTGTTTTGGTCTTGTTGTTAAAAGAAGCTTGATAGACAAAAGAGACAAAGGAAGAGTAAAAAAATTGTTTAACATTAAATTAAAAAATTAAATAGTTCGCTCTTTCTCTATCCATGTTGTTAAAGAACACCACCACCACTACAACAACAAAAATGAAGAAACAAAAAATCCAAATGAAGCTAGATCCAGTTTCCCCTAGAGTTGAAGCTTTGCAGAAGTCTATGGTAGGTAGCAGCAGCCTGTGGAAGGTATTTGTGCTGGTCTTCTGGAGGAGGGGCTTGCTGCTTTAATTCTCAGGTTGACCTACACAGGTGGAGATGTGCCTGGAAGGCATGGGGGAAATGGGATTTGGTGTGCCCCATTCTCTACTTGGTGGGGCTGTTTTGCTCACTGGGGTCAATCAGTGCTGGTGAGGTAATGATGTAAATGGCTTCACCAGCTCTCTAGTCTCTAGAGCCAGAAGGTCACACCCTCACAGATGTGCAATAAGTCATCCCTATGTCCCCCACTTCTGTCAGCACCCCACCTTACCCCTGTGTCTCAGCTGCCTACCTATCAGGTGTTGCCTCTCTCCAGAGTTTTATCTTAGGCATAGCTTTCAACCCCCCGCCCCATTCAGAGACACCCCCATGGTCCAACCTACAGTGATCTTTTGGAGGAGGGTCTCACCACACTGTGGACAGGACTGGCTTTCTTGGGAAAATGGTCGATGCTACTATGCAATGGCAATGACTCAGAGTTTATGGTAAATCATGACACAGAGTTTGTACCAAGATATGCCACTTTCCACCAGCATTTTTGTTCCTATACTGGTGAACTTGGCAGCTTGAAGGCACCTGCCAGGGCTTTTGCCTGCAGAGAAGCCATATCACCTCTACCAAATGTACTCTAAGCAGAGGAACTGCTTCTCCTCATGAAGCCCAGTGGATCCTCAGACCACACTGCCCACTCCTGGGGCTCCACCCTGCTTCCTTGCTGAGTACCAACAGGGACTGACATCTGAAACTTCAGACTCTGTGCTCTGCTGTTTATTAAAAGCAAACAAACAAACAAAAAAACAAAAACCTGACAATACTGAAGCCCTTCCCATTTTTTCTTATCAATGGTTTTGGGGAATAGTTTTCTTTTATAGTCCCTTATGCATCTTTTCACTCTTTCTCTTAAGCTGCTTTCAGGGCATGTGTGTCTTGTGCAAACCCAAGGCACAACTCTCTCTCTCCTTCTGTCTTTCTTCTCTCTGTGAAAATGGGTCCCTCCCCTCTGGGGCACCATTGGCTCTGCCTCTACAATTCACCTCTATATACCATGTACCGGTGATGTTCTCTCCCTCAGATTATGCATATTGTTTTGATAATCTTCAGATTGGTTTCCTAGGTGTTCAAAATGGTTTGATGTTAATCTAGCATTGTTTGAGAAAGGAGACAAGCCCAGTGTACCCTTACTACTCCACCATCTTAATTCCTTCCCCCAAAGGTAAATTCTCTTTTGAGGTATACTATAACATATTTGTCACTGTATAATATATTTGGCAAAATAGGAAGGAAAAAGAGAGGAAAAAATAATCACTAAAGCTAAGATAGTAGTTATTTCTGGAAATAAAGGCTAGAAGGAAAAATAGGAGAGTGGAAAGTAGGCATTATAGGCCAACTTCTATTCCTTGTCAATTTCATATGTTGAATTCCTAACCCTCAGTACCTAATAAATGTGTATGGTAGTCTAGGCAAGATTGCAGAGGAATAGGGAACTCCTAACTTCCTGCCTGCATCTCTCAATAAAAAAAGAGCTAAAGCCAAAGGACACTGAACCACAATAGTCTGGGAGAAAAAGAGACAGATTCCCCTCTGAAGACAGCCTCATAGGACTAATTCAAGAAACAGGCCAAAGTACACATGATGGAGAGTCCCAAATGTCACTATGAGTAGGGAAATAAAACAACCAAAGGCACAACAAGAGAGACCAAGGGACACCATTAAAAGAGGATTTCCTGAATGGACAGGCTGCAGACAGTCAATAAGCCTCCTTTAATATAGCAGAACTCACAGGTGCAAAGCACATAACAAGCTTTTAAAACTTACAAGAGACAGAAAGCTAGCCAAAATGACCAAACAGAAGAACTCTCCTCTAAAAAATTCCAGGAAGAAGTCACAGCTACAGAATTACTCAAAACAGATATAAGCAACATAACTGACCAATAATTTGCGATAATAGTCATAAAATTAATTGCTGGACTTGAAAAAGGCATGGAAGACATCAGAGAAGCTGTTGCTACAAAGATTATGGATCTTAAAAATAGCTGTGATGAATTAAAAAATGCTATAAATGAGGAGCATAATAAAATGGAGGTGGCCACTGCACGATTGAAGAGGCAGAGAGGAGCATAGGCAAATTAGAAGACACAATTATAGAAAAAGAAGAAGCTGAGAAAAAGAGAAATAAATTGATCCAGGAGCACAAAAGGAGAATTTGAGGAAATGACTGATGCAATCAAATAGAACAATATCCATATTATAGGAATTCCATTAGAAGAAGAGAGAGAGGGGCGCCTGGGTGGCTCAGTGGGTTGAGTGTCCGACTTTGGCTCAGGTCAGATCTCACGTTTGTGGGTTTGAGTCCCGTGTCAGGCTCTGTGCTGACCGCTAGCTCAGAGCCTGGAGCCTGCTTCAGATTCTGTGTCTCCCTCTCTCTCTGCCCCTGCCCGTTCATGCTCTGTCTCTGTCTCAAAAATAAATAAAACATTAAAAAAAATTAAAAAAAAAAAGAAGAAAAGAGAGAAAAAGAGACTGAAGGAGTACTTGAACAGATTATAGCTGAGAACTTCCCCAAACTGGGGAGAGGGAAAAAGACATTGAAATCCAAGAGGCACAGAGAACTCCCCTCAGACATAACTTAAATCGATCTTCTACACGACATATCACAGTGAAAGTGGCAAAATATAAGGATAAAGAGAGTTATGAAAGCATCCAGGGATAAAAGAGCTCTAACTTAGAAAGGGAGCCATATAAGAGTAGTTGCAGACCTATCTACTGAAACTTGTCAAGCCTTGCTGGCGAGAATGTGGAGAAATGAACACCCTCTTACACTGTTGGTGGGAATGTAAACTGGTGCAGCTCCTCTGGAAAATAGTCTGGAGGTTCCTCAAAAAATTATCAGTAGAACTCCCATATGACCCAGCAATAGCACTGTTAGAAATTTACCCAAGGGATTCAAAAGTGCTGATGCCTAGGGGCACGAGTACCCCAATGTTCATACAATAGCCAAATCATGGAAACAGCCTAAATGTTTATCAACTGATGAATGGATCAAGAAGATGTGGTTTATCTATACAATGGAATACTACACAGCAATGAGAAAGAATGAAATCTGGCCATTTGTAGCAACGTGGATGGAACTTGAGGATGTTAAATGAAATAAGTCAGGCAGAGAAGGACAGATACCATATGTTGTAAGTGGAACAGGAGAAACTTAACAGAGGACAATGGGGGAGGGGAAGGGGAAAAATAGTTGTGGGGAGAGGGAAGGAGGCAAACCATGAGAGACTCTCAAATATTGAGAACAAACTGAGTGCTAATAGGGGTGAAAGAGGGGCTGGGGGGTGATGGGCATGGAGGAGGGCACTTGTTGGGATGAGCACTAGGTGTTATATGGAAACCAACTTGACAATAAACTAAAAAATAAAAATTTTAATTGAAATTATTTAAATACATAAATAAATGTATGTGTATGGAAGGATTAGAATGTTAAGGTATAATGCTATGAAATCATGACTGGTCTTTATAGATTGTTATTAAAGTGTTGAATAAATAAATATACTCATCTCCACATATCATTTGTTTTAATCTGAAACTAGTTGTACCTGTAATTGATTGTCTGCATCCCAGGTGCAAGTTATAATGTTCTACCTACTTTATATTTTTTATTTTACTGAATTCTCACAAGTTTGGAAGAAAATTTTTTACTTATATCTTCTACATGAAGAAAGTTAGGGGCATAATAATAGTCTAATAACAATATTCTAATTCTTAATAACCAATCTGTATATGGTCCATGGTACTACTATCAGATGAAGACCATTACTTAGTCAATAATATAGATTTTATCCAGCTTCTCAAATCAGTCATGGACAGGGACCCATATTAGTCCTCCAAAAACCAGAAGACTAGACCTCAGTGAAGTCACAGACTGGAGCTTCATTCATTATTTCAAGAGTTTCTTTACTGTAGAGATACTTTTGGGTCCCTTCTCAATACTAAACACTGTCCAACTCTGTCTATAGAAAGAGCTATAAGGCATAGATGAGCACCAACTACCTCTGCTCATTCATTACTTTGAGGAGCTGATTTAATCATTAATGCTGTATATTTATCTGTGAAATTAGAAATATTATTTTAACTCATCTCAGTATTGTGATTAATAGCTTATAAAAACAATTTAAAAGCACTTAAGAAAAACAAAATGCTAGGGTAAAAAACTCATAAAATATTCTCTGTAGTACGAGGTCCATACTAAAAGTAGATGCATCTATTTAAAAGTCATTTTTTGATAATTACAGCTCTGTCTTTAAAATAAACCTGTTAGCTTAAAATAAATCTGGCATTAAAACAGTTTTTATGTCAAAATTAATGTATGTTTTCCCCCAAAGAAAGCTTGATAAAATCCATTTAATTGTATAATCTTAACTTTCATTATTGGGTAACTGAATTAGCAATGATAGGTATTTAAATAAGCAAATTCCAATTACTATTAGCATAAGCAATTCATTATTCCAAATGTAATCAATGTAGCTATTAAAGTACTATAAACAGAATAATTACCAATGTGAATTATATTACTACCACACAGAATCCATCAGATACACTTTTTGGTGAGTTTTTTCAATGTATTTATGTACTACATAAGCTACATATGTATATGTAAATATTCTCTTTGTGAACATTCCCCTTTGTCACTTTTTCTTTTAAGGTTAATAAACAAAGGTAGAAGAACATTAGAGGTTTGTAAATAATACATGTCAGTGAAAACCTACCATTATTTTACATAAAACCCATTGGCTAAATATAGCTCCCTGTGGCTTTCTGGTCTGATTTTAAGCTGTATGTTGTATCTATTATTTCCCCCCTATTTTAAGGAGGTATGGTTTCATCATAACTCATGGATGGAAACACCTTTAAGTGAAGGATGGACTAAATCATGGCTTAAAGTAAGACATTTCTAATATTCTGAATCTGCCAGTTTTATAGAAGATGGTTGTAGTAATGTGTGTGTATCTATTGGGATGAAATGCAGGGATGAAATATAAGTTAAAACACTTATAGGAACAATTGACACACTGATCAAACTACAGACTCCCTTTAGTCAAACATAGAAGACCCCACACCACCACACATACACATTGGTTTAAGGGGCACTAGAATTAACCAGTCAACCAGTGAATTTGACAAAGCAGGCATCATTATTTCTATTTTATAAAAGAGAGAATTCTGTTAATAGCTTAAATATGATTTTCTCCAAGGTCATTTAGTCTGTCCAGATAATAAAGCCAAATATTGAAGGTTTACTAGGCATTCTATTGACTATTAAAGGTAGGGAGGGGCAACTTCATCTAAATGCTAAGTGGACATTATGGAAATAAATTACATGAAATCGTTTTCCAGTAAGTGATAGGGTGGACAAGACAGTCCTAGACTGCAATTATTTTGGTGAGGCCTGGGTGGTTAGGAAGTAAGAGAAACTGCTGAATTAATTTTGCCTAACACTTTTCAATCCTTTTGTGAGTACAATCTGCCTTTTATCTGTATAAAATTATTTTGTTATACAATGTTACACATTGTATACATCCTATTCTGTAAGGAGTGTTTAATGCTAGTGAAAAGTCAAACTTGGCATAAACAATGAAATTTGGCATCATTAGTAATAGAGCTGCTTTCTAGCATATTATCATCTCCTTTAGGAAAATACCTTCTAATTCCCTCCCCTTTCTATTAATACCATTACCCAGAGCCTGGAACTTGCATTTTGGAGAGAAGAGGAAAACTCTGGTACCAAGCTCATTCCCTTGAAGCAATAGGTTATAGACTGCTCCGTACATCACAGAAACTGACTGAAAGAAGAAGGATAACCATGAAGCAAATCCTTATGAAAGAACTTGGACTGGACTAATTGTGAGAGATTCAAAATTTGCTGTTTCAATTATCTGCAGTTTGCCTAGCTCTTTACGTAAATTTTCTTAAGTGACCAAACTTGGTTTACCAATCACTTTGAGGAAAATATAGAGGGTTCCCACACCTTGCAAAGCACAAAGTAGCATAACACAAGCAGAAATTGCCTAAAGTTTACAGTTAGCAAAAGAAGACTCACAAGAAAAACAGGCAATGGTCTAAAGCCCTACTAGGTAGCTCGCTGGGGTAACAAGTAACAGTCAGAATGCCTTTGAGAAATAAATAAGCATTTCTCCTAGACGTCTAGAGAAACTGTTATAAGTGACTCTGTAATATAGTCATTTAGTCATTTTTTATACTCAAGCACCAAACTTGCATCTTAATGATTTCACCTACTTTGGGAATCATCAGCTGGGGAATTGTTATCCAGGGCTAGGACTCAACACAACCATGTGATATAAGATGCAGTTTCCAAGTTTCCCTGTCTTAAAAAACAAATAGTACCAGGGTTACTAGAGGCTAGTATTTGAAGCAATCGTTATTGAAATTTCATTCCATAACTTGAATGAATGCATGTCATGATTTCTATCACTGATGTTCTAAGGCTGCTATAGCAATCATTTTTTATAGTTATAATAACTTAATGAAGAGGCAGCATGTTCAGTCTATCAAGTTTGGGATCTATGTTTGAGATCACCAAGATTTAATATAAATCTTGTCATCATACACATCTATGTCTTATATCTTCTAAGTTGCCTTAAGGCCCATTAGTATTCACAATATTTTCAAATTATTTAAATTACCATACTCAGTAAATTGAATTCATTGGGTTTTGAATGTAGCAGCTGAGCCTTACTATCCCTATTAAGTTTTCATCCATTTTTAATTAAAATTTAGTATGAGAAAATAACCAAATAAACTCAATATGATACCTTCTGGTATTGGAATTGAGTCTGTTCAACAAGGACTCATTGTCTGGTCCTGCTCTGAGGGAACAGGATTAAGTGAAAATCAAAGACTACCCAATTTCTGTTTGTTCTCATTGCAGATTGACTGCTAGAACATCTTACGACTAAACAGTAATTACAGGGAGCAGGTTCTGGTACCAAGATTCACGTGCATCAATATGCCTCCCTCATCACGTCAGCTCAAATGAGTATAAATAAATGAGTTCATGGGAACTCAAGATAGCTTAAAAACTGGGTTAATTTTGTCTTGTGCTTATAAATAATTTGCACAGCAATGACAGCCTGTTACAGGGCTCAACAAAATTAGTGGGAGGACATCAATGTTAAAAATGTGAGATTGCATTCTCTTCCCAAGGACACAAGATGAGAACTGCCAAACACACACCATAAAAGCACAAAACAACTTAGATAATAAAATGAAAACAAAGAGAAGAGAAAAGGAGGCTCTTTGTAGACATTACCTATTAATCTTTAAAACTACACTGTAAAGTGAGTATAACTATCTCTTTTCTTTAAAAGGGAAATAGAGCTCAATGAGTTTAGGAAACTGGACTAACCCCACTTACATATTAACAGAATGAGGTAGTTTAAACCTAGATCTTCCTATTTTGTGGCTTTGTGCCCCATAGTGCCTTACGTGTCTGGGTGTTATCTCTTCCAAAACCCACCTGCCCATACTTGTCTTTGAAACATCACCTTGTTATCCTGTAGTTTTCTTGAGTTTTGTTCTGTTCTGTTTCTTGAAATTCAGCGAAAACAGAAGTCAATCTTATATCCTTGTTGTGTTCAGATTAGATCACACATGAAAAAGGAACTCCAGATAATGGGTGTGTTTTTTTGTAAATTGAAATAATTAATATTAAGAATGAGATGTAGTTAGAGTACTGACTCAGCTTATTAATTCAGTTAATAGAACCACAAAAGAAGAGAACAAGCTGGTTTTATTTTATGGCACACCTGGCTTCCTGCTGCATTGAAAAAAAAAAGATTGCTGTGAAGGCAGGGAAGAAATTCTACATCTCAAAGGAGAGCAGATTTTCCTTTAAGAGAAGCAATTATATTACATTCCCTGCTTTATTCCTCCTCTTTGTTGTTCACCAGGACTGAAATAATAGATTCATCTGCCCTAAAGGTAGACATTATTAGTTGCTCACTTGTATCAAGGAAAAGTTTGCCTCATTAACAGAAGGCTCCCCCATGCTGTGGTTAGTCATGGTTATGCATTAAGAAGAAAATTTCATTAAATCAGCATTTCAAAGGTCTCTTTTTACCTTTACATTTGGAATTTATGAAATGAGCTTATTCAACTTTCTCACCTTTGAATAATTTGCACAATTGATTAGTTCGTTAAGTGCCATCCAGTCTCTTCTTTGTAAATATATCCAAGTCAGTAGCAAGAATCACATGCCTAAAGTTATATAACTATGCATTTTTCATGGGTATCGAAACTGGGGGTATCCATCATTACTGGTACTTTAAAAAGAGAAGAGGAGGTGTTCTGAGCAGTTTTAAGTTTCTCAAGACATATTATGTCACAGCATCAATGTATGACTTAAGAAATGTTTATTTAAACTTTTGTTTTCCCAAGAATCATTATCTTAACCATGTAAGATGAAATGACATTGGAAATAATTCAAGTATAAAATTATCTCTGCTTTGTCTGATATGGAATATGGCCCCTGGTATTCCAAACTATGATTACTCGGAGGTTAGGTATAGTTCTTTAAATATACACAGTACTCATTCCAGGAAAAGTTATAATCACACACCTCCATGTGCCTGTGTGACTCTGTCTGTTGAAGCATCTGACTTTAATTCAGGCCATGATCTTGAGGTATGTGGGTTCTAGCCCCTCCTGGGGCTCCCTGCTGTCAAGTGCACAGCCTCCTTCAGATCCTCTGTCCCCCCTCTCTCTGCTCCTTCCTCACTCACACTCTCTCTCTCAAAAATAAACATTTAAAGGGAAAAAAGAATCATATTTCTTTTACTTGAATCTCGCATTGATTCTGATTTAATTTAAAAAGCCAATATTTCTGGAAATGCTTTAAAAGGTCATTTCATTGACTAACATAAACAATCAAGTTAGTCTTTCACTAAATTCTTTTGCTTAAGTCATATTTCACAAAGTTCTTCTTATTTTGATTTTGAGATACTGTGAAAAGGAAATTAGATAAACAAAAGAAATTCTATAAATGTGTAGATATAGGTATAGGTATAATAGATGTATCTATAGCAAAAATGCAGTGCAAAGACCAAAAACAATTTAACAAGGAACCTAATACTTCTTTATGTACTTATAATAAGCAACTCTGGAAAACACTTTCATGCATGTGTGCCATAAAAACATTTACATTGATTTTTTGATGGTTATAATTAGGAAACGAATTAAAAAAAACAGGAGGATTCAGAAGACTTGTGCACCAATTTCAGTTGTTCTTGGATGTCAGTTTCTTCATCTTCATAAACTGATTATAATCCTGTCCCACTCAGTGAATGTATATAATAAGATTAAATAAAATAAGTTATGTGATATTAGTACAAAACATAATGCACTTAGAAATATTAGGGGCTTTTATTGCTGCAAATATATATATTTACTATCATGTCTATGAAACATCCAAATTTTGAGCTTATTTTGTTCCGCTTACTCCCAAATATCTGTTTTCTGGGTTTTTTTAAAGCATCTTATCAACTCATAGTCCCTGTTGCCTCTTTTCTTGTCACACCCATTGTCCCATAGTTTGTCTATTAAAAAACATGTACAGTAAAGCCTTGGTTTTGAGCATATTTTGTTCCAGAAACATGTTTATAATACAAAGTACTTGTATATCAAAGTGAATTTTTCCATAAGAAATAATGGAAATTCAGACAATTCATTCCTCAACCCCCAAATATTCACCTAAAAATGATTACCATACTGTATTATAATACTGTGTGTGTGTGTGTGTGTGTGTGTGTGTGTGTGTGTAATATAAGGAAAAATAAATTAACTTGCACTTACCTTTCAAAACCTTCAAGGTGAGTGTGAGGGAGACAAGAGGAAGGAAGTTTTTGTGTACGATGACTTTCACTATCACTGATGGATGTGGACTACAGTAGAGTATTAACAAAGTCTTGTCATGTAATGCACAATAAGGCAGCAGAGGAAAGGGTCTATATCTGCAGACAGCCTGAGCTAGAATGAAGCAAAGCATTTCTAAGCTTACTCTTCTGTTTAAAATCAAAGGACTGGGGCACCTGTGTGGCTCAGTCAGTTAAACATCCGACTTTGGCTCAGGTCATGATCTCACAGTTTGTGGGTTTGAGCCCCATGTGGGGCACCATGCTGACAGCTCAGTGCATGGAGCCTGCTTGGGATTCTATGTCTCCCTCTCTTTCTGCCCTCCCCCCACTCGCACTCTCTCTCTCTCTCCCTCATAAATGAATAAATGTTTAAAAAATTTTTAAAAACAGAATAAAAGCAAAAGACTGTCCATAGGTGCTTAGAAGTGAAAAAAAAAATACATGGGTGTCAGTTGTGCCAATTGTAGGCACTTTCCAACATTCTGAAAAATCACTGATTTCTGCCTAAGACAAGCAGCCTGAGACCAAGCATCTAAACATGGGAGATGATCACATACAATCCCACAGCAAAAAGGAGAGAGAGAGAGAGAGAGAGAGAGAGAGAGAGAGAGAGAGAAAGAGAAGGTCTATTGGCTCAGTTGTGATCATGTGACATTTGACATTGAATATTACTTGTATTGCAAGACGTTGCTTGTTTATCAACTCTATCATGTTAAAATTTAGAAAAAATAGAAATATTTGCTCATCTTGCAGAACACTTGCATAACAAGTGACTGCCAATCCAAGGTTTTACTCTACTTCCCTTTCTTGAGTGAATTTACTTTAGATCGGATTATCTCTTTCTAAAACGTATTTTATTTCCTTGTTCATAGATAAAAGATCTTTTATAGTACTATAATTCTTCTCCCTAAAGTTAAGCTTCTCTTTTCCCCTTCCCTAAAATGCTATCCAAAGGATATCGCAGATTTGTAGAGCAGTTAATGTTTCCAATGAAACCTTAATAATTTTCCAGTCATAGAAGCCAGTGTTTCTGTAACATACAAGTCTGTGGCACATGCATGGAGGTGTATGAATATGTGTATGTGTATGTGTATAAAATTATAAGAACCTATTAAAAAATGGAGAGGAAACCAAATAGTTTTATTTAAAGGCTGAGAGTAGGGAGCAGCAAGTTGGTGGAAACTGTAAGTTTGCAACACACTCAACACACTAATCTTGCAAGAGACCCACAAACTAATGGCAGCTACATATGATACCAGATACCCTCTGGTGCTGTTTCCCTTTTAAAAAGGATCAACTGAATTTGAACTAATTACCAAATTAATATTTGAAAAATAAAGGTCTAGTGGAGGAGCATTAAATTTGTTTCCTTTTGTATATTTGTTTATTTATCTGGAAAGTTCTCATTGACTGAAAAACAGTTGTCAGGCATCACTTTCTCCATTGGCATGAGTAATTTCCTAATGTGGCTTGTAGAAGTACCAAAACAGTTTACCCTAGATTGTTGTGTACATCCTGCCCTGAGCCTGCCTAAATCAGAATGCATCCTGTTTTTTCAGTTAAAACTAGTAGAAACAACATTAATTTGGAAACGAATGTTGAGAGAACAATCAATATTTTCCAGGAGAAATTCCTGTAGTTTTTCCACCATCTGATGAAAGAGAAACCAAAAAGATAAAGCTATAGAAGTTTATCTATAAAGCTATAAAAGATATAGAAGATAAAGCTATAGAATATATAGAATACAGTCAATGTTTACAAAACATGGACCAGACTTAAATTTCTATTCCAGCCTGGACCACTCCCCTGAACTCCAGAACCATAAGGCCAGCTGTTCACTCAAGACCTCTCCTTAGATTTCTAATATGCATCTCTCTCAAAGATAATAAGTATAGCAACTGAATTTGATCTCTGCTCTTATGATTGCCTCAAAACTGTTTCTTCCCTCAGTCTATCACAGTAAAAGCTAACTCTAATCTTCCAGTTGCTTAAGAAAAAGATCATTTCTTTACCATTCCACATGTAATTTGTTAGCATATCTTCTTTTTATTTTCAGATTATACCCCAAATCTAACAACCTCTACCCACTTGCCGGCCTATACCCTGACATTTCTCATTTCATAAATATCAGCATCTTCCTAGCTAGACATGGTTTTCCCTCTACATGTTATTCTCAATACAGTAGTGAGAGTAATCCTCCTAAAAGTAAACTAATGCTATATTGCTTTTTTCCCTCAAAACTGAAGCCTTCTCAATTCACTTAAAACCAGTCAAAGGCCTTACAGTAATCTGCGTTCCCTCATATAAACCAGCACCTGCTCTCTCTTTGACTTCATGTTCTACCACCTTCATTCCTCTCTAACCCTCCTCTAGCTAAGATTCATTACACACTCAAGACACATTTCTGCTCCAGGTCCTTTGTATTTGTTGTCCCTACTGCCTCGAATGCTCATCTTTCAAATATCCACATGGCTTCTTCTCTCACCTCTTTCTAAATATTCACCTCTTTACTTAAATATTCTTTTCTTAGTTTAGTCTTCACTGACCACCTTATCAAATATGAACACCCTAAGGAAACCTTTTCTTCTTCCACAACACTCAACACCATCTAATTTATGATACATTTCACTAATTTTGTTGATTGTTGATCTCCTATTACTAGAATGTAAGGTTAATGATGATAGGTGTTATTCTGTTTTATTTTACATGGTGTCCCAGAGTTTAAACTTTTATCTGATGGAAAAAGTTACCATATTTAAAAGCATGTCTACAGAGAATGCAAAAAGAATCTTAATGTGGTAGTTTTTTCATATGATCCTTAATATACCAAAAAAAAAAAAACCTTTCCAGGGGTTCCTGGGTGGCTCAGACAGTGGAGCATCCAACTCTTGATTTTGGGTTGGGTCATGATCCCAGGGTCATGGATTGAGCCCTGCATCAAGCTCCTCACTGAGTATACAGATTGCTTAAGATCCTCTCTCTCTCCCTCTACCTTTCTCCCCCACTTAAGTTCTCTTTCTAATATAAAAATATTATATATAAAAAAACTTTCCAATGGAATAAAGGAATTTTGGTCAGGTAAGGAGTCAGAGTAAACAGGTCATGATACAGAGTTGTTTAGTTCATAAAGCTGTGAGGGAGATAAAAATCAGTGAAAAAAGAAAAAACGGATATTGTGTCACTAGGAATCAAAATGAATTCTCATCCTAATTTGCTCTATAAATATTTGAGATCCATTAATTCTCCAATTTTTTTAGTTACTTGGGAAAATAATTACTTCCTTTACTCCATGCAGTTACACACTATGTGATTTTATGTAGGATTGTACATATCAGAAAAGTAAAAAAACATCTAGAATTGATGAGTTATTACACTTATTTCCCATGAAGAATTTGTCTTAGTAAGCACTGGAAGAAAAAAAATTCCAAACAGATAATTTATAGCTTAGCAGTTATTACATTTTTCTAGCATTTTTGCCTCATGACTTTGCAATCCCTTCTCACTGATTTCACACCTTGAAAAAGGAAATAAATGACAACCATTAATTCAAATTTGTTACCTGTGTCAATTTCTAGAATGAGTTTTCGTAAGATAGGTTGACTATTTGCCTTGAAAAAAAAAGTTTGGAATAGCTTTTGGTGGATGTATAAATCCTGAGAACTACTAAGTGTATAGACTCCAAAAGTCAAAATATTTGTTTTTCTGAGCATTTGAGTTTACATCATGGAAACCTCAGAATCAAGTTATAACATTAGAAAACTTATATTCTTAGATATTCAAGCTGTTCTTAAATCTTATTTTTCCATACCCATGGAAATCTATTTTCTACATGAACTTCACCTCTCCCCTACCAAACTATCTAATGACCGAAACAGATATGAGTTAAAGTTGAGTATCCAGTTATTTGTGGATATGGATATATATATGTATATTTAAATATTGCTCATAATTCAATCTATAGCCACATACTAAACATTTAGTTTCTTTAGTACCCACCCTAAAAATATTTCTCAATTTTATACATTAATTTCCAGGTTAAGGAATGATTACATATCCTGGTTTTATTTAGTGGGGCAACTTATAACATCCAAGTATTTTCATCTGAGGCATTTATTTTTCCCTGCATCCATTTTTATGGCAGCAAAGAGTATTATTTTGAGGTAAGTGAACATATCATGGTCAGAATAATACATGTTACAATTAGGATGGTTTGGGGATAGAGATTGGCTGGGCTCTGAAAAGTTTAGAATCTGTTAATGAGTTAAGAGATATAAAGAACTTCGCACAGAGCCTAGAGAATAGAAAGCATCATGTAAGTGTTAGCTCGCTGATGTAGTGACTACTAAATTCTAGCTATGGAGGATAGGAGCCAAGGTGTTTCACTTAATTCAGTAGATATCTAGATGCAATTGTAAAATAATTACAAATGGCTTCACAATGAAAGTTTAAAAAATTCCCCAAATGCTGAGAATATGCAGACATAGCTTGGATAATCAAAGTATAATTTGTCAAAGACCTCCTATGATTTTAAAACGATGACCTCCTATGATATTAAAATGAAAGACAGCAAAAGAAAGCCAGCATTCAAGTACTGCCCAATAAATGGATTTGATAAAATTAGCATGGCCCTTAATGATATGCTTAATGCAAATGTTGATATTTGATGCATCTTAATTACTAAACCACTGGTTATATCATGCTACTTTATCTTAAATTTGTGTTTTGAATAATCTGAACACATAATCTGGTGCTTATGGTTAAACCTAAAGACTTCACTCTAAACTAGTTTAAACAATACAAAACAAATGAATGTCATGAATAGTTTTTCATCATTACAGAATCTGCTGTTATTAGAGAGCTCTTGACAACTAACAGGTAACACGTGAAATCCTATATCTGGAGATGGCTGTAATTGCCCCCAGATATTCCACCAAATAGCTGTTACCTAATCTCTAAGTCTCTAGACTTCAGTGTTCTCATCCAGAAATTGAGAATTACTGAGTACAAAAGTTGATTCAGTCAACAAATATTTATTTAGTAGCTATTATATGCTAGACATTGTGCTAGATGAAGATAGAAAAAGATATTAGCGTTTGCGATATTGTGCAAAGACATATATGCAAAGAAAATAGTTTAAGTATTACATTCATTTTCAAGTGATTGTCACAAAATTTTCCTTTTTGCACATTCTTCCCCAACAAGATTCACCCAACTTACTAAACTATCTTTCTCATCTGCTATCTTTCTCTACTGTTATTTATCATTGGATTTTTTTCTCTTCATCTATATTTTTTAATTTGATAAATCTTTTCCAGTAGGGTATACTTCTCTTTCAGAGCTCTCAAACTCTGTGACTGAAATAATTGTCCTACAATTCAATCTGATCATGATAGTTAAAGATCTTTCTGGGTTTCTAGTATTTATAAGATCCTATCTGCACTCCTTCACATCAGCTTTATACAAATGCCTTGATTTACTACTTCTTTCTTCCCTTCTCCTCCCTTCAATTCCAGATCACCAGAGTCACCTGAAGATCCAGTTCCACCAAGCCCCTCTTCCTGTTCTCAGCTACACATCTCTGCATCTTGTTTCTTTGTCTTGAATAGATCTATTCATTCTAGATACCTCTTAAATGTTTTTTTTAAGATCTACAAATAACACCTGCTCTGAATTGCAGGTAGAGTCAGTCACTTGCCCTGTGACCAAGTAGAACCTCTTTAGGTTTCTCCATAGCGCTTGCCATTTGTTATAATTAAAAGCTTATAGGAACAGTAAAGTTCAAATTGTACTGCCAACAACAGTGGTTAAAAACAATCCTTTTCTCACAAAAGACCATTTACAACAATCAGTATCTATGCATCTCTTTCAGAGCTTAGTCACATTTCTCTTTCTGACATCTCTTGAATTTTTTAAGGACCTTGTTATTATTTAACATTTTGCATCTTTTTCTCATTGCTCTAAAGGTTTCTAAATTCTTATTCTGGTTACCAGCTTAAAGTTCTGCTCCCACCTAAAAATAAACTCTACCATGAACTCCCCAATTCTAGTCACGGATGTTGAAGTCTGTCCCGTAATATCACCAAAGCCCTTTTATTACTTAGACCATTTCCTAGTCTTCCTGAACATTTAATGTTATATGCACCTGGGTTCCCAATCACTGTTGCTACATAAAGTAGAACATCATTCTGAACTCCCAGTTGATAAAATTTTTGTCTGGATAATAGCCAGATAATATAATAATCCTGATGCATTTTTCTTACCAACCAGACTAAGCAAATATCACTCCCCACACCTATAGTTAGATCAGCACCCACAACAGCTTTTCTGTCTCTGGATACATTTTATTCTGTTTTTGGTCTTTCCTTCTTTGCTCTATATATATCCTGCTGAATCCTCACAGCTGACAGGTATAAGTGATAGCTCCCACGGGAAGGAATAAAAGAGTCTATTAAAAAAAAAACCCTATTCAGTATTGTTTAAATGGTTGTAAAAATGTGGTTATTTAGGAAGAACAGAGTTCATAGAGGCTTTTGTTATTTCTCTATAAATAAGCATCCATACAAAAATGGCACGCAAAAGACAGAGTGGAGGAATACGATGTTACTTTTTCTAGTCCTTTCAACTTTGGGAAATTGTGTGTGAAGAACAATAAAGAAAATAAGCTTTCAGATCAAACCTCTCACATTTAAGAAGCTCTGATTTCTTTCATTTTGGTAATTTCTGTGGAGCTTCCATCATGAACTCCAACAGAGCTCGCCCCTCTTAGCACAGGTTGCTAACACGATAAGCCATTTTCACTGTATTACTTTCTTCATCCCATCCAATTTAATGCCTTTAATTTAACCACTCCCTCTTTTTCAAGAGTTCCTGCTTCCTCCTTGCCTAGTGAAGAATATCTATGACTCCCCTTTAAAACAGGCCCCAGGAAGTGGACTTGTAAAGGTCTAATAGACTCATCAGCTATGGCTCTCAAATGTTAAATGCCACACTGACATTCAAAAATTCATCTTGGTCCAACATACAGGAAAAAAAAAAAAAGGTATGCCACTCAGAGTTCAGAAAAGCACATCCTCTACTAAGTGAGGATATAAAATCTATCTAGTTCTTAGCAGCACTTTAAAATATTGGTCAAGGAATAAGGAATGCAGTGTATCTAGTGGCAAATTTATATTGAATTTGACTCTTTTCGAAAGAATTCTGAAGAAAACAGTTTTCATCGATCTCTGCAAATTTGCAAATATATTTAATTATCAAATCGTTTGTCTTGGATGCATATCTGTCATGGATTATAGTTTTACAGATTAGGAAGAAACTCAAAGTAACAGCATCCCCACCTAGTTATAAAATTATTAAATAGTAGAGAAGAGCTATTCTAATTTTAAAATTACCCTACCACAGTCTCTCTTAGATCTTTTCAGAAAAGGAGCTGCTATACTAAATACTTTGTTTACATGACAATTCCCAAGGGAATCAGAACTCTTAAAGACAAAATTATTATATTTATCTTTGTATTGCGAATGCCTGGAAGACATTGTCATTAATGTTAGGTACTTAATAAGTGTTTGTTGGAAAACAGAATGAAAAAATCTTTAACATAGAGGTTCTGAATATATAGGAGTCTTGCTTCCTTTGAAATACATATTTGCACCAAAAAAAGCTTCTCTCCTTTAGATTTCCTCTTGCCTTGCTTGCTCCACAAATCCACATTCTTCAAGGGTGTTGATATTTTGATGCAGTTTATGCCGCCTTAGACATCAATCCACTCATTGATGCAGTAAGCTTTCCCTAAGTCTTTACTATATATCATGCGGGTGGTACCCAGCCACTACCCTACACACACTGTATTGGAAGTTTATTACTTCATCAAGATAAAGATAGCTCATCGTCAGTTTTACAATAGCACAAAGGTGTCTTTTCTTTTTTTTAAGTTTATTTATTTTTGAGACAGAGACAGAGAACAAGGGAGGGACAGAAAGAGAGAGAGACACGGAATCTGAAACAGGCTCCAGACCCTGAACTGTCAGCACAGGACCCGATGCAGGACTCGAACCCACGAACAGCGAGATCGTGACCTGAGCCAAAGTCACTTAACCAACTGAGCCACCCAGGCCCCCGGGTCTCTTATTTTAGCAAGTATATAACCTGAGTCTGCTGTGGGTTTCTCAAGCATGTTGTAGGTTAGCAAAACTGAGTAAATAATTGAAAATCATTAACTTGCTGTTTTGGCTTCTGTAAATTGCTTTGCAAATGTATCTCTCTATTCACTGTTCTGACTAACTGTGTGTGACTGCTGCATGGCTCTCTGTTGGTGTTATCAGAAGGTGCTAACTGGCCCCATCCCACCTCTGCAACTTCACCTGCTTTCTAAACAGGCAACTTAGATCGTAAAATGCTCTCCCACCCCTCTGTTTGAAGCTGACCAGGCAACGCATAGGTGTGAGAAGTCATGTAGTCACTGTCTCACAGAACCTGGAGTGCCTACATATAATTGGTCATTTCAGGACCCTCTTAAGACAAAGAACTTTAAAACTGGTAGGGTCCCGCCAAAACTACTGTCTGTATGTAAAACTGTGACTGGGTGTCCTGAAATGCTGTAAACTGTAATTGCTTAACTAAATGGTGATGTCTCATGCCTTGCTGAAGTTTATATGAGCTCACTGCTACCTTTGTTCAGGGCCATTCTCTCTGCTCCTTACCACCAGGGGGATCAGGTTTGGCCCATGCATAAATAAAACCTTGCCGCACTTCTATTCAGTGTTTGGTGGTCTTTTCATCATGTTACAAAGCACATGCATGTTACTGTCACATATGTTATAGCAGAAATAAGGTTGGGGAAAACTGCGCTAAAGACCTGGGATGATCTATGCTCAAAATATTTCAAAAATAATTTAAAAAATGGTTCCCATGTTAGTAAATCTTCCCTTCTCCTCCACACACACCACACACATTTTCTCATTAATTATCCAAACTCATCCCATTTTACCCTTTTGAACTTTACCACAAATAGAGTCACAATCCCCTCTTGGGTTTAGGGTATTTAGGTTGGGCCAATATGGAGCCAAAGTCATCCTCCGGGAAGTATTTTTCTTCCAAAGTTCAACTCCCAAACCTTGTAAATATTATTGCAATTGTAACCTTATCTTGAATGGGAAGCAGGTTTTGCTTGAAAGGTTTATCCTTGTCATATAAGATGGCTTTATAGATATGCATACCATTTTATTGAGCTGACACTGAGGTTGCAATTTCTCTTTGGGGAAAAAAATTAAAACACTTTTTAGGGAGTATGTAAAGGTGATGTTTGTGTGTCATTGCATCCATAGTAAAAGAGATAATTAAGAAGGAATTTCTGACAGAAATCCAAAGATGACCCTCACCCATTGCTCTGTTTTCTTGATTCTTTTACTCCAACTTCCTCTTTTGGGGCTCCTGATTTTTCTGGTAGCTCCATATAAAAACCTATTATCAAAAACACTCAAGCTAAAGCCACCCTTATCTCACAAGGGACTATATTTTTGCAGAAATTAAAGTCTCCAGCTGAAGAAATCACTGCCTAGGTAGGATTTCAAGCATGCTAAATGCACCAGTTAGCTTCTTAAAGGAGTTTTGTTCAAGAAATCTTTTCCTTTGTTTGTACTGTAGAAAAAAGTTAGTGAAAATGACAAGACTAACATTTTCAAATTTCTTAAAGGCTAAGACCTTTTAATGTAGTTTTCAGGGCATAGACTGACCTCAGCTATTAGGAATAATAATGCAGAAATGGACAAAAGGAATTTAGTGCTTCCAAGTTAGCTTATTTGCACAGATTCTTCTGTTTACCTTGAGACTCTTCCTCTGCTCTAATTCTTTAACTGTATTTTAAGCCAGGGTTTGGTGTGTACTTGAGGTGGATGAACTCCAGTCTAGCCACTGGTTCAAAGATTTTTTGAAATAATTCATTTTGACCCATTCCTTATTCAGTTTTTCAATGTTTCCACTACCTTTCTACTAACTCTAGGATACCCATAGACCAGGAGGAGAAATAAAAAGTATTCACTTTAAGTAGTTCAAGTTTAGGCTCATAATATATTAGAGATAGAAGGCTGTCACTTATCTGCTAATTTAAAAATCTGGTAACACAGGTGAAGACACTGACTTCTGAAGACGTTAAGTGGTTGGCACAAGTTTGAATGACTGCTTATTAGAAAATAGGTCCATGTTATTTGATGAGATTATTTATTTGCATGACTAACACTGAGTTCTAGTTTGGATCTTACCACCTTTCCCATTCAGATGGTCTATTCTTATCCAAGCCAGACCCATAATTCACCCATTTTCTATAAGAAGGATCAACACTCTGGTGATTGATGATTACCCGTAAGAATGCAGTAAACTATAGTTAATAAATCCTGCAGAAAGCCAAGGCAGATATCAAAATATGGTTATCTTTACAGGATTAATATGCATGTGAACATAAGTGACATAAAATAAAACTTAGAAATGACTGAATTGAGTACATTTCCATCCCCTACAGTGTTCAGCAGAATGTTGTTGATAGAAGGGAAGATAGTAGGAGAGATTGTAAATGATCATGAGAGTGAAGAATTATTAGATAGTATCAAGCCCAGATATGCAGAAACCCTGCCTTCACCCAGCTACCATTGGCATTATGCTTCATGCAAGAAATAAATGCATGAGAGACATGATAGTGGGGGGAAATCATTATTTTATCTAGGGTTACACCTCAACTTTTTATTTAGTTTTCAAGGTTCGAAAGGTCACCTAAGCCTGAGACCTCCTTTCATCCCTTAAACCCTAAACCTGAATTCAAGGATTTAGCCACCCTCTGACTGTGAATGCCTGAACTGGGTGAATCAGCTTACCATTTATGTAGAATTCATTATTTCTTTACTCCCCTCAATGAGAAAGAAACTAAAAGTCGACTGAGTCTATGCAGAAAGGAAGAACAGAGCATCTATGGACAGTGTATTAACATAGTTACTGTTGCAATAATTAATATGGGCAAGTCAGCACCATGAAATCAATCCAATCAGAACAGAGAATTACAGAAGTGGGGTGAGAGCATTCAGGAGGAGTAGAGAGAACTAATATCCTTCTCATTGTCTATAGATGTATACTTGTTTCCTGAAAACAGAAATCATATTTTTAATCCTCAGTCTTTTCGTATTAATGGAAAGGAGTAATTTACCAAGAATAACAACTGAGATACAAAATAAAATAGATAATTCATTACAAACTTCGTTTTTAATATCAGATTAGTTCAACGGTATCAAATATCCTTGTCATGGAAACGTGTGTTCTATGCCTATTTAGTTGACAATTTACAAGGCTAGTTCTACTATATAAAGACTAGAACTAGAAATTCAAAATCTCCAACCTTAAGGTGATTACCCCCCACAGAAAAGTAGTTTCTAGGCAGTAAGGTCGACCATTGTCTGTGGTTTTTATTTTTAACACAGGTCAAACAGTGACCTCAAATGCCCTATATTAGTAAACATATTATGAAATAGTTCAGAGTCCAGCCATTTACATTTCAACAAGAAGCATGTTTCACTCTGATATGTTGGCAGTGGTTCAGTGCAAATGACCTGCTTTCACACGTTGACGTTTTGCAAAGCTTTAGAGCAACTGGCTTGGAATATGGAACACTTATCTCTGAGTTTCATGCCTCTGGTATATAAAGGAGTTCTTTTGTGGAATTGTGTCCAGTTATTTTTATTGAATTCCCATCTATATAAGTTCTAAGAAATGAGAACACTGTCTTATGTCAAGCACAATTTTTGCTTTAAACAGAAGTCAATTAATTTTTAGCTATCATATAGGATCAGATTTGGAAAATGAACATTGTTTATGCATTACCCTCATTAAATCATTTTAATCAACAAGCAACACTTTTAAGTAGCACATTCTATTAAAATGTTACAGTGTAGGAAAGAAAGCACATTAATGTAAAATTAAGATGGAAACCAAAGACTGTTGTTGTTTATTAAACTTCTGCAATTATGAGTTCTACTATTTTTAATTTTTCCTCAATCATATTGAATATAAGAGATTAATCTAAATGTACTTTATACTTTTCCTTTTTTGAAAGCATTCCAAATTGGGGGAAATTAGTCTACAATGGAAGCAGTTGAATTTTGATTCTACCTACTCCTTGGATAACTATGCAAAATTTCCTTAAATGCCTGTGTCTTAAGTTTTCCCATTTGAAAAAAAAGTGGGATAAACATGTAATTTCTACTTCACACGTTTGTTTAAAAGATTAGATGTGACAACATATTTTAAATACTTATAATTTGGTGGGGGGACACCTGGGTGACTCAGTGGGTTAAATGTCTGATTCTTGATTTTGGCTAAGATCATGAACTCATGGTTCATGGGATCGAGCCCAGTATTGGGCTCTGTGCTCATAGTGCAGAGGCTGCTTGAGATTCTCTCTCTCCCTTTCACTCTGCCTCTGCCCCATTCATATTGTCCCTCTATCTCAAAATAAATACACTTTAAAAAATACAATTTTTTAACCCAATTCACAAATCCCAAATGACATTTCAGAGTTAAAGTGCAATGATAGATTTAAAAAGAGTCTGGGGTGCCCGAGTGGCTCAGTCGGTTGAGTGTCCAACTTTAGCTCAGGTCATGATCTCACGGCTTGTGAGTTCAAGCCAGGCATTGGGCTCTGTGCTTAGAGCTCAGAGCCTGGAGCCTGCTTCAGACTTTGTGTCTCCCTCTCTCTCTGCCCCTCCCCTGCTCACACTGTATCTCTATCTTCTCAGAAATAAATAAACAATTTTCCAGGTTTTTTTATTATTATAAGGTATATGTGATTTAGCTCTTAAGAAATTATTTTAGAAAACTCAAGTCATTGTATCATCAAAAGTCAATGTGAGTAGTACAGAACATGCTCTGGGGATTTAAGAAAAATAAAGATCACTGTTGACTAGAATCTGGGCCTAGCTTCTCAACTTAGCAACTGAATGCTTTTAGGAGAAATCAGTCTTTAGTTTCCTAGAAGTTTTCCATTTTTAAATTGAGTGTAATTATCTGTATCTTCCTTAAAGTATTATTATAAGTTAAAAGTGTCTTCAACTGGAAAGTTTTATTGCAACTTAATATTACCGTCTTTAAGGACATCTCAGAAGATGTGAGATTTAAACAACTTTGAGAAATAGAAGGATGAGGAATCTCTACCATGTTATGCATGCTCCAGAGCATCACGATTTATCTTCCCCATTATACATCAAAATTGTATTTGGAGAGTTAAATATATTGGAAACCAGGGTAAAACTTAGCTTAACAGTCCCATTGGCTTTGGTGTTAGTTGGGTATGTATAAATCTGCATAAATGCTCTTATCAGATGGAAGACTTAATTAAATTAAATTTTGTAATTATAATGCAGATCTTTCATCCACAAATTAAAATAAATTATGTAAAAACTCCAAATTAGATATGGGGTTTATTATAATAAAGATTCACACATGGCTAATGAGACAATATGACATTATATTTGCATATTGTATTAGTTTGTGTGCCACACACAATTATCAAATTCTGTGCAAGGTTTTATAATTTAAATAAACATACTTTGAAAAGACACAATCCGTGCAAAGTTTGATGTCTAGGTAACTTTAAAATGCTACCCTATTTAGCTAAAACTGACACTTGCTTATATTTATCCCAAGTGGTCTGATATTTAATTTAGGTGGTATGTGACACTACATGAAGATAATTCTCAAGTTCAAGTTCATTATGTTTATATTTTCCTATCTGTCATCTATCTTTGATTAGGGGTATGCATGTCCTTCTCTAGCTTTTTGCATTAATGAAAAAAAGAAATGACTGTTTACCCTCAATCATGAACCTGAGTTTTATGCACAGAATGCATTCCCCATAAGAAGGAAAATGTGTCCTATAGGGATAAAGTATAATAAATATCAGCTAGTTAATAAGAATAAACCTCTCTCTGACATATTCCAATTACACTCTGGGAAATCACACCTACTTTTCTGGAGTATCATGATGTTCCTCTGAGCTCCAAAACATTTTAATCAAATAGAGTCCCATTGGTGACTGTCAATTTTATATGTCAATTTGACTGCTATATAGATTTCTAGATTAAGTAAGGGTCTTTTCAGATATTAGCACTTGAATTGGCAGGCTCAGTAAAACAGACTTCCTTCCCCAATGTAAATGGGCATCATCCAATCCATTGAGGACTTGTGTAGAACAAAAAGGAGAGGTAGGAAGGAATCACCACCCTTTATTTCCCCTCTGTTTTCCCTACTTGAGCTCAGATATTGGTCTTCCCCTGCTCTTTGACAGGGATTTATGCCACTGACCTCCTGGTTCTCAGGTCTTCTGAGCTATACTATTCGTTTCCTTGGGTTTCTAGATTGCAAATGGCAGATCCTAGGACTTCTTGGCCTTCATAATCACTTGAACCAATTATTCATGACTATCTTTCTGTTATATTAGTCATGTTCTCCAAAGAAGCAGGATATATATAGAGAGAGAGATATAGATCTTCTATTGGTTCTGTATCAATCTCTCTTTCTCTCTTCTTATTTCTACCTAGCTTTCTGTCTCTACCTATCTCTGACTCTGTCTATCTCTTATTAGTTAGGACATAGGTCAATATATACAGAACCAATTATATATATATATATATATTCCTTTAATCTAAAACAAAGCATTTTATGCATATGTATAGATATATCATTATATGAATGGATATATATCTAGTTTATCTGGGGAGCCCTAATACATCGATTCTTAAAACTAATCTGTAGAAGTCATCCAACTCATAACTTCAAGTAGGTTTTTGCATAGAATTCTGTTTTAATTTATGACCTATATAGATTAAATCCTTTCTGATCCCAAGGATTTGATCTTAGCTTTCATTTTGAACAAATACACTTTCTCCCCTATGTATTTCTATACACTATTTCTTGGTTTCACTCCAACATACTCATCATTCCAAACCTCATCCATCCATAAACTCTCTGTGTTCATCAAACATCCAATGCAATCTGGGGTTAAGTGTTCAGTTGAAGCCTTACATAGATTGTCATAAAATAAATCACAGAATAATGATATAAAATAGCAATGAAGAACACATTTTAAAAAAGACTCTTTCAAATCTAGATCCCAGTATTCCTCACCCACCCTGCTTAAGGCTAGAGTGATAATAGAACATAGTATAATGGTTAAGAGCATGTATGCCAGCATCAAGCCACCCAAGTGAGTACAAAGGGATTGTCAACATTCTAGAATTTTTTATAATGTAAACATTCTAGAAATTTAAACATCATACACAAATGATAATTATTTTTAACTTGATTTTTCATTAATTTGATTAACATGATTTTCCCACCAAAAAGGTTTCTAAGAGACAACAGTTTAGGGGTGCCTGAGTGGCTCAGTCCATTGGGCATCTGACTTCAGCTCAGGTCATGAATCTCATGGTTTGTGGGTTCCAGTCCTGCATTGGGTTCTGTTCTGACAGCTAGCTCAGAGCCTGAATCTTATCTTTGGATTCTGTGTCTCCCTCTCTCTCTTCAACCCTCCCCTGCTCACACTGCCTCTCTCTCTCTCTCAAAAATAAATAAAACTTTAAAAATAAGTAAAAGACAAAAGTTTAATAAAAATTGGAGAAGATACTGTTTTCTTTTTGAAGAGACCAAAATGGAATGCAAAGAAAAAACTTCATTATTTAAAAAGACTTTTTAAATGTTTATTTGTTTTCAGAGAAAGAAACAGAATATGACTGGGGCTAGGGAGCAGAGAGAAAGAGAGAGGGAGACACAGAAACTGAAGCAGGAGCCAGGCTCTGAGCCGTCAGCACAGAGCCTGATGCGTGCGGCTCAAATCCATGAACTGTGAGATCATGTCCTGAGTTGAAGTCAGTTGCTTACCCAACTGAGACACCTAGCCACTCCTACATTTTTAATGCTTTAAATGCTTTAATCTAAAACAAAGCATTTATAGTTTTCTTCCCCCTACCCTAAACTCTTCATCTTTACTTACCCATTTCCAAGCCTTGTCATCCTACATAATGATTAGTTACATTTTCCCTCCTGAATACTAGATTGAAGCTAATGTTTGATTTATAATCAAGATATAAAACCAACATAACCTTAGATCCCTTTTTAAAAACTAAGCTAAATTTTATTTACAGTGAAATGTGCATATATTAATTGTGAATAGTAATTTTGATAGATACATACTCCTGTTTAAACACCTCAGTTGAAATAAATACATATCCCTTATCTTATCAAATGGATCACATTTTTATGCTTGTCTAAAATTTTTATGAATTGATGACCATTTCACATACTTGAATACAATGACCTCTTTAAAGAGTGTGTTTTCTGTATGCAGGCTGCTTTTATGTATGAAAGTACTTGACTTCAAATTTACTCTTCTCTTCAGCCTTTCTTTTAATGTTTATTTATTTTGAGAGAGAGAGAGAGAGAGAGAGAGGTGGGGGAGAGAGAAAGAGAGACTGTGAGCAGGGAATGGACGGGGAGAGAGAGGAAGAGAGAGAATCCCAAGCAAGCTCCATGCTTAGTACAGAGCCCAATGCAGGACTAGGTCTCATCACCATGACATCATTACCTGACCCTAAATCAAGAGTTGGATGCTTAACTGACTTAGCCACCCAGGCTGCCCAAGTCTTCTTTTGGGGCAATTTTTAAGATTGCCATTTATCTTCAGTGCAAATCAGATTAAGAGAGATAGCATTCTAGGGAAAATATCTGATTTTATATATTAATCAATATAAACCAGGAACTTTGAGAAAGTAATATCTTTACAGCATAATTCTAAATGCTATTTATAGTGCAAGTGTAAACCTAAGTTATTCCAACTATAAGCCAGTAATCTGAAAATTATATTTCTTTCCTAAGTAGACATATGCCACGAAACAAATCACCAAAGGCATAAAACATCCAATGGGAGATTAGAACACAGGACTAGATTATCTCTAGGGACCATTTTGACCCCAGAACATTTTGATCTATCAACTGAGAAGATAATAAAAAGAGAGCATGTATTTTGAACTTATTATGTATCAGGCAACATAGGAGTGGCATTACATTTACAATTTTGTTTAATTCTAACAATAAGTATCTACGTTTTCTAGATGAAGAAAGATAGATGATGTCATGATGAAATTAAGTGGCCAACATGGCAACTGAATCTAGATTCATCTAGTTCCTAAGCTTGGCTTTTTAATTCTTTTAAAAATGTTTCAGTGTTTATTTATTTGAGAGTGAAGGGGGGAGGGGCAGAAAGAGAGGGAAACACAGAATCTGCAGCAGTATCCAGGCTCTGAGCTGTCAGTACAGAGCCCGACGTGGGGCTCAAACTCATGAACTATGAGATCGTGACCTGAGCTGAAGTCGGACGCTTAACTGATTGAGCCACCCAGGTGTCCCTTAATACTTTTATTGCTTTAATTTTTATGCTTCTTTTGTATCTTCTCTATTTTTAAGTTGAATTATTTATTCTCTTTTGAATTGTCTAGCTACAATTGTGCCTTCTGAAGACATGGGAAAACTATTAAAACAATTCACATACATGTTTCTTTTATCAATAGGTGAATGATACTAATGAAACTATATGTATTCCATTCCCTACACACAGAGCTCTTGTTCCTTTGATTCTCTCTTTAATGTCACTAGTCTAGACAATACCTACTGGCAATAATACATATCACTATCTGTTTTTATCAGTGATCCAGACGGCACAGAGGTAACCTTTTTAAAGGCATAATTATTAGTGTCAGTGCTTAGATATAAATAACAAAGAAGGGTTTTTGTTTTATTTTTGGTCTTATCACATCTAGGAACAAATTATTAGGGTCTAAGATAGGCTCTTCTCAAAATGAGGATAAAGGAAAATGCAATGTCAAGCATACAACTGTAGTGTTTAATTGCTGTTACTATAACTGTTATTGCTGTTACCAAATATCTTAGAACAAAGGCAGATAGAGCATCTACCGCATCCTCCTACTCATTGTACTGGATGTGTTCCATTGCTCACATGGAGAAATTGCAAATATTTTAAGTAGTCATTAGTTATCTCATATTACGGTGCTAATATAAAATGAAGAAGCTACTTTCTATGACAAAATGCTAATAAGAGTCTTTGATAATGAGTTTTTTGTCATATTAATGAAAACAAATGCCGATATGATATAAAACTATTACGAATAAAAATTGCTAATGTGGCAGCCGTTGCAGTGTAGGGAAGATACTGAAATACAAAGAAAAATATTGGGAGTGTGTGTGAGAGTGTGTTGGTGCATACATGTACTTGCAAGAGAAAGAGGCTGAGATCCTAGTTATTTCGCTACACATAAAACTTAGAAAATTAAAAGCGGGGCGCCCGGGTGGCTCATTGGTTAAGTCTCCAGCTTTGGCCTAGGTCAGATCTCACGTTCGTGGGTTTGAGCCCTGCGTCAGGCTCTGTGCTGACGGCTAGCTCAGAGCCTGGAGCCTGCTTCCAGTTCTGTGTCTCCTTCTCTCTCTGCCCCTCCCCCTCTCATGCTCTGTCTCTCTCTGTATCAAAAATAAATAAAACATGAAAAAATTAAAAAAAAAAGAAAAAGAAAATTAAAAGCAATTAGAAAGAGAAAAAAATAATATCAAATATACAAAGAAACACCAAAGAGATCCAATGGAAAAGGATCTGTTCATTTCATGATCCTAAAATATATTGGGTTGAAAATAATTTATGAAGTATATTTACTTGCAGAAAGGAGGTAAAATAAAGATTACATAAAGCACTTGACCAAGGAAGCATGTTGTCAATGTTGTTATTCATGAGTAGAGATTCTTATCAGCTGATGTATCGTGTCTTTGAACATATCGGTGTTTTTTTTTTATCTTGATGAAAACAATTTTCCTTACTATGAATGTATTTACATCAATTTGATAATTTAGTGAATATGAAATCTGGAGGGTCCCAGGATGGCCTTTATTCATGTTGTACATGCTTTCTTTGATCTACCACCTACTTTAATGTTGCTGCAACAACATTTCCTATCCAAAAAAATATTTATTTTGTATCTGTCAATAAATTACATGGGATGAATTATTTGTAAGAATCATGTATCAAAAAGGTTTTGACTACTGATTGATAATCATTTGAAGAGGTCCTTATTAATTCTGAAAAATAAAACATAGCAATTTCACAAATGATAAAAGTGGGGTGTTATAACTTGCTATTTATAAATAAGAATTAGGTAATATAGTACTAGGAAGAGACTGTGGAGATAATATGACCATCATAAGAACCAAGCCAGCAGCATCTCCCACACATGGTTGACAGCCTTTGCAATCATGTCCAGTCTTGCTTCTTAGTATAATCTATCCTTAGATGCAGTTCATCTCCAGTAATTTCATAAGAAAGGGTATAAGATGAATAGATTCTGAATATGATCAAAAAATTTTTATACTTCTTTCTAACATGACTAGTAGTTTCAATAGGCATAGGATATTGGTATATTAATAATTTTCTCTTGAATTTTAAGGTAATTTTCTCTTGTTCTTATTGTTGCTATTGAGAAGCCTGTGACATTTATATTTATTTTTTGTAATAATTTATCTTAAAGTTTTTAGGGCCCTCTGTTTATCAGTTTATCCTTAGTGGTTAGAAATTTTACAATTATGGGCCTTAGGGCCCATATGTGTGTTTATGTGTATGTGTGTGTGTGTGTGTGTGTGTGTGTGTGTGTGCGCGTGCGCCTATGTATATTTCTCCATATGGAATGGATCCAATTAATTCCCTGGCTAATCCTAAGATTCAATTCCTTCAATATTGCAAACATTTTTATATTTGCTGATAATTTTATCCTTTCTATTTTCTCTGTAGCTTCATTCTATAACTATTAATGATAAGGTATTTGTCCGTTTGTAATAATACTTCAAAATATTATCTTTTTCTTACGAATTCTTTTTTTGCATCATTATTATTTTTTCATTCTCAAAAGTTATTTAACATGCAGGGAAGTCTTGGCTTTAGGACTTCATTATTTACATATAACAACAAGTATTCATCCCAGCAAGCTCCTGGCTTAATGCCCACTGTACCTTTTCCCTATTCCACACCCCATCAATCCTCAGTTTGTTCTCTGTATTTAAGAGTCTGTTATTGTTTGCCTGCCTCTTTGTTTTTATCTTATTTTTTCTTCCCTTACCCTATGATCATCTGTTACGCTTCTCAAATTCTATAGTGAAATCATATGATCTTTGTCATACTCTAACTTATTTTACTCAGCATAATACCCGCCAGTTTCATCCACAACGTTGCAAGTGACAAGATTTTGTCCTTTTTCGTCCCCTAGTAGTATTCCATTATATATATAGACATATTCTTAATCCAATCATCATCAGTTGATGGAAATTTGGGCTCTTTTTCCATAGTTTGGTTATTGTTTATAAAACTGCTATAAACATTGGGGTGTATGTGGCCCTTTGAATCAGCATTTTTGTTTCCTTTGGATAAATTCCTAGTAATGCAATTGCTGGGTCATAGTGTAGTTCTAGTTACAATGTTTTGAGGAAACTCCACACTGTTTTCCAGAGTGGCTGCATCAGTTTGCATTCTCATCAACACTGCAAGAGGATTTCCCTTTCTCCACATCCTTGCCAACATCTCTTGTTTCCTGAGCCATTAATTTTAGCCACTCAGACAGTGGTGAGGTGGTGTCACATTGTGGATTTGATTTGTATTTCCCTGATGATGAGCCATGTTGAGCATCTATTCATGTGTCTGTTTGCCATCAGGATGTCTTCTTCAGAAAAGTATCTATTCATGTCTTCTGCCCATTTATTCACTGGATTATTTATTTGGGGGGTGTTGAGTTGGTAAATTCTTTATAGATTTTTGATACTAACCCTTTATCTGATATGATAATTCTTTTTAGATTTATTTTCTCAGGATTTCATTCATAGGAGCACTGTGCTTTACCCTCTTCTTCCATGGTACTGAGTACTTCCAAGTACTGAGGTTTCCATGTTTGTTTTGTTGAATCATCATTCTTAATATCAGTCTTCGACTTCACAACCATGCCACCTATAGATTGGAACTCCTTTGACATTCTTAAGACAGTTATCCATACTTTTTTCCTTCCTTCCTTTCAAATCTGGCTCCCAAACTTCTGTGGAAATCTCTTGCACACACTCTAGTTTTTCTTTAACCTTATGAATTTCTATTTTTGCTGTCATTTTTATAGTTTTTCAGGAAAGAAGAACTAGATTTTAATGAATAACTGAGATATTCATAAGGCAAGGAAGAGAAAGACTTTATGTCAAGGGAATGTACATTGAGTAGAACAATTTTAGGAAAAATCGAATTTATGAACATATTTCACTTCTCAGTTTCCAGGGGTCCAAATCTGGTCTAACAGCTGGCTCATCTCATTTACCACATGTGCAGTGTTATATACTGTCCAGCCATAACTTCAGGGGGCAACAGGTGTCAACAACAGGTAGTAAGTCTATAGCTCATGCAGTATGTTAAAAAATGTACATATTTTTCATGCTTCATTTTGAAAATCAAAATAGTAGAATGCAGAGCAAATGGGTCTATTTTAAAAATGATACCTCCCTCTTAAGAGAATTATAAAATTGACTTATTCTAGTTCTCCAATTTCAATTCTCCAATTTCTAATTAGTATATTATCCTTTATGATTTCATATTTTTGCTATATTAATCTTTAATGCAAACATATCAAGATACATATTTGAAACAAATGTTGAATAATAAGATAATAAAACCTATTAAAGATATTGGGTAGACCTACTTTTAACTGCTAGTACTTAAAGAATGAAGGTTTTTTTAAATTTTCTTACATAATTATGATGTGACAGTACTTGAAATTCCAAAATTACAAATGCAAATTCCAACTAAGATGCCCTCGTGCATGGTCTTTTGCCTCTCTTGAATGTGTTTCTACTATTCTCTAGTCTGGAAAGAAAGAATGGGCAGCACCTGTGGGGGAGCAAGACCTGCCCATCCTCTCTCCCCAATGTTTTGTAGGTATCTATTCTGGTACAACTTGAGAATTCTCAGAGGCTTGACTGACTCAGCACATCTGCATTCTGCTTAGACAGTTCACATTATTTTAAACATTGTGAAAACAGATAATGTGTGTTCTCTATTATGAGAATCTACTATGTACCAAATAAAGTATACTTGGTATTACGGCTATGTCAACCTTGCAAAACAGTCATCTAAGCAGTCCCCATTCTAACAGACGAATAAATTGAAGTTTAGTATCTAATTAATTTCTCAAACTCTAAACAGTGAAAAGGTCGCAAAGCCAAGAGCTGAACATCATACCTCTAACATTAACACCTCTCATTTCATATTCTGTATCTCTAGTAGGTATTAAGTAAATATGAGCAGTTATAGACCACAGGGTTTGAATAATAAAAGTGTGGATAAAAATAAAAATGAGGTTGAAACAGGAAAACAACATAGAAAACAAATTTAATACTGTCCACTCATTCTATTTCAATTTTGACACCCCAATGATAAAAAATAGCTAATAACTGAATCATCTAGTCAACTTAAATCCCAAAGTAATTCTAAAAATTTGTGAACTTCTTAGACTTGTTTTATAGATGAGCAAGGAACGTAATCAAAATGCCATCAACTCCTCTTGACTTCAGATTTATGTTACTATATACAATTTCAAATTGCCCTACTTCACCAAATTAAAAAAAACCTTGAGTTCTGAATGTCCTTGACATGGTGCTTTGGTTACAATAAGGAGTGAGATATAGATGCTTATAACCTCACCAGAGGGGATAAGCCACGTTTGTACATAACTACACAGGTAGAGACCCCTTCATATTAATTTCAGGCTACTATTTCCAATCTTCCAATTTTATCTATTTCTCCAAAAACATGTAAGTTTACCTGCAATTTCTCCTCTGATTTTTGCTTACTCTGCTCTTTTCATATTTCCCTACAGCCAAACACCAACATTCCTTTAAGCCAAATTAAAATACCACCTATAGTAATGTTCTTCTCCAGATCAACATACTTTCTAAAACTGGGCAGTATTTACGCCTTCTATGGGGTCCTGTAATATTTTGCTTTTACTTCCCTTCTGGAAATTACCAGAGCCTACCTTTTATACAAATACCTGAGGGTCTAAATGTTTGTGTTATTAATCTTTATATCCATTCTTTCAACTCTTCCATGCTACCTCTGACATCACAACATTTAGTAGCTTATAGACAACCAAAATTCAGCATTTTCCTGAATCACATGAATCACATGAATAGAAATAAACATTTCTGAAAACTCCTAAAAAATAAACATTTCCCCATCCTAAAATGGAAGAGCTGGACAGGCAACACCATCAAATGTATCTGTTTTTTTTATCAATTCTTCTATCAGAGGGTGAAAAGAGAAAGCAAGAAAGAGGAAAGAAGAATGCAGAAAAATTAGAGGGCAGGAGTTGATAGGTTTGAGGACCTCTGTCACTGGTTTGATTTTCACAACAGGGATTAAAGAAGAATACTGTGTTAACGCACAAGCAAAAATTAAAAATGGTCAAGCACAAGGAAATAATGGGAAGAGAAGCCCAGGGGGGATGGAGAATAATGATCATCAGGGTGAAGATAAAGAGTTTACACACAGCACAGGAAATCTGTATAGACTTTTGAGAAGACCATTTTTATGTGACTTTTAGCACTGCAAACTTCGATATGCTATCTGGAATATACTAGTGTTGTATAAATGAGACAAAGATGACCCCCTTATATTGGCATTTTATTGCTTCTTTACAGCAAAACTCACAAGTATTAAAGGCAAATTTTATACATCTAATTATTTCAAATACAGCTCAAATAAGCATATTTTTTAACCACTTAGAGCCTGCCTGCTTTTCATAGTTTGTGAAACTACACCTAGCAGTGGGCTGTCACAGATAAGACAAGCCCTGAGCTAAAAACGATCCCACGCAGCTTCTGCTCTTTCAGAGCTCCCTGGTGCAGAGGCTCCCTTTCTGTTTGTTTGTTTGTTGTTTTTGTTGTTGTTGAGCAACATTATCTACATGTACACGTAAGCCTCTTTCCCAATTCCCCTTTTCCATACGTCCCTAGGTCCCTTACCCTCATTTCCTTCTGGGTGATGGCCCCATTGCTCCAGACTGTCTTCTTGTATAGGGGACCTCGCTTTCCCTGGCCTTCAACCTATCAAAGCACCAGCCTAATACAGCTCATTTTGTGCTACTGCTCTTGTTACAGTCATGAATTTTTCTATGATAAGCCTCAAAATATTCAAAGTCACTTTTATTCTCATTTATTGATAGGGCCATAGTTAAATTGATATCAGTATAGGCTCCCGATCTAACACAGTGTTGAATATGCCGATGGGTGAGCCCATGAATCAAATATAGCTAAAAGCTACCTTAGAGAAAATAAAGTATAAGCTAGTTAAAGGAAATGTACAGTAATAGTAAAAATTTGAAATAGATCCTTATTTATGATTCCAGCTTCAACATGTAAAGATTTTGGAAGCTGCCAATCCATACATACAAGAAAAATTGCTGAACAAACTAAAAATGAATTTTCTTAGGCCCATTAGAGAATTTAGATCAAAGGACCACCATCACTCCAGATTCTGGAGAGTCAAATACACAACTGAGATGAGTTTACTCAGAGCAAAACCTGCTCGAGACATAAGTTGGTAGGAAGACTTAAATGGCAACATGCACCTAAATGGCAAAGGCTGGAGGTAGAATGTGGTCTAGTGTGAGAGTAAGACTCTCCTGGATGACATAGTCCTAAGTGGCAGCACATTCTCATTGGTTTTACCTCTGGAAACATCACTAGTTTCTCAAGTTAAGGAAGCTAAAAAAAATTCCATCTGTTTCTAATGGGGGAAGAGGAATAGAAAACATTTGAAATATGCCCTGAATATCCATAGTGCTCTTCATAACAAATGTATACTCAGCAGAGGGGAAAAGAACCTTTAGCTGTAGTTTATCTGATTAGGGGAAGAGAATTCATTCAATTCCAGCTCATCTGAATCACTGGATCACTAAAGGAAGAGAATAAAGAGAAAATAAATATTTATGAAGGTTACAGCCAGAGTTATAGGCCCACTAAAAGATTAAGAATTAATTATAGAATTATAAAATGCTTCCCATTACACTTCAAATTACCATGACATCAAAAACCCTCCAGTGAAATAACATTGAATTACAATTAAAAGACTTTCAGGGAATAGATTCAATTTAAGAAAGAGATTAAAAGAAAGGTATTTTGACACCTATAATAACAGCAAGTTAGTCCATCATTATTCTTCATATTATAGATCCATTTGCCTGAATTATTGTTACTCAATACATCATGTCTGGAGTTCAACAAAAACAAAAAAGCATACAAAATAGCATTTAAAAACACAATAGGAAGAAATGAAGCAAGAATCAGAATCAGACACAGATGTGACACAGATTTTTAAATTATCACAATTAATAGGATAAGATTCTAAAGTAAAAATGATAACAGTATGCAAGAATAGATGGGTAATGGAAGCACAGAGATGGGATTCTAACCAATAATAAAAAGAAATGCTACAAATCAAAAATGTTATAACAGAAATTTAAAAAAAGACATTGATGAACTCATCAGTAAACTGAACTCAGATGAGCAAAAAGTCCATGAGCGTCAAGATATGTCAATGGAAACTTTTGAAACTGATAAGCAAGAAAGAATTTAAAATGTTAAAGAATATCCAAAAACAGTGGGAAATTTTTGAAAAAGTATAACATATACATGATTGAAATATCAAAAGCAGAAGGAAAGAAAACGGACCACAAAAAAAATTTAGGTAAATGTTTTTCAACAATAAATAGCAGATTCCAAACTATATACAGGAGCTCAAAGAATACAAAGCAGGAGAAATACTAAAAAGTCAACAATCAGACATGTCACATGCAAACTGCAGAAAACTAAAGACAAGAGACTATCAGGAAAGCAGGTAGAGAATAAAGACTATCTTGCCTAAGAAATAAGAATTATGTTGGACTTTTAGTCAGAAAATTTGCAAACTGAAAGAGCCTGAGATTAAAAAAAAAAAAGTCATTAAGTATTAAAAGAAAAATAAAAAGGAAACTACCACCTTAAGATTCTATATCCATCAATAAAAATCCTTCAAAAGTGTCTGGAAATATGGTAAAGTAGGAAGCACTAGGAATCTATTTCCTCACCAAGACAACAATTATACTGACAGAATCCATCTGATGTAATTATTTTGGAACTCTGGAGTCTATCAAAGACAATACTTCTGGTGGAAAGGTTGGCAGTAAATTGCAGTTAATTTGCAACCCATTTCACCTCTTAGCACAGTAGCAGCTACCAAAATTCAACCGTTTAGCTGCAAGGCAATAAGCTATGCCTGTGTTCCCAGTGAAGTTTGCACTTCTTTCAGGATTGGGGATGAACAAAATTAAAAAAAACAATGTTGTCGGGTGTGCTCAGGTGGCTGAGTTGGTTAAGAGTCCAACTTCAGCTCAGGCCATGATCTCATGGCTTATGAATTCAAGCCCTACATCAGGCTTTGTGCTGACAGGTCAAGTCCTGGAGCCTGCTTTGGATTCTGTGCCCTTTTCCCACTTGCAGTCTGTCTGTCTATCTCTCCAAAAATAAACATTTAAAAATTAAAAACAAACAAACAAGCAAACAAACGAAGAAAGGACCCTGTCCTCTGAGCAGTAGGGATCTGTGCTGTGAGCACTAATTGCTACTTTTGATTATAGAGGTACAAAAAAGAAAGCAAATGGCCATTAGTGTACCTCCCCAAATTGTTGCAAAGCCCTCCCTCCTCAAGTTGAAGTAACTAAAGGTGAATTAAAGATCTGGTGTCTTTCCCCTGTCATCTTTCATTTTTATCTTTTATTGCTCCTTAGGAGTCATACATTGAAGTGTAGGACATTCAAAAACAACTGCATATACAGAAGAAATTATGAAGTGATGCCTGTCCAAAAAAAAAAAAAAAAAACTCAGAACACGCAGGAGGATCCTTACCACAAAAACAGTCTAAAAAATCAAAACAATAAGAGTAAATAGCAAATCCACAGAAAAGAGGAGAATCTAATTTCCACAGTAATTATATTAATAAATGCAAATGCCCAGTTTTCAACAACAATGATAACAAATCACAAAGCATTCAAAGAAACAGGAAACTATTGACTCATAAGGAAAAAATTAACAAGCTGTTGCTGAAAAAAACTGATGGATTTAAAGATACCTAAACGAAGATGTGGACAGAGTCAATGACATAATGCATGACTAAAATGAAAATATCAAAAAAGAATGAAAAACCTAAGATGAAATTAAGAAGAAATTCTGGAACTGAAAAGCACAAAACTAAAATGAAAAATTAACCAGAAGGATGAAAACACAGATTGTAGCAAGAATAAGAAAACATAGTGAATATGAAGACAGTGCAATCTAAATTATTGAAACTGAGGAAAAGAAAGAAAAAAATTGAAAGAAAATTACCATAGCCTAAGGGATCTGTAGGATACCACCAAGTAGATCAACATAGATATTTTAGAAATCCTATAAAGAGAGAAAGAGACAAAGAGAATATATGAAGAAAGAATGCCTGAAATCTTCTAAAATTTGATGAAATACGTGAATGTGGACATCAAAACAACTCAGCAAATTCCAAATAAGGTGAGCTCAAATACCCACACTGAGACACATCATAATTCAATAATTTTATTCATTCTTTGAAAGACAAAGAAAGAGCTTTTAAAGTAATAGGAGAGAAGTGACTTGTTACATATAAATAGTACTCAATAAGACTATTAGCAGATTTTCTCATTAGAAACTTTAGAAACCAGAAGGCAGCATGCTGATAAAGTCAAAGTGCTAAAGGAAAAATACTGTCAACCAACAAGTGAAGGCATTTCTAAAACTGAGAGAGCTCATAACCATTAGACCTGCCCTGCAAAAAATGCTCCATGTTTCCTGCAGGATGAAATGAAGGGACATTAGATTAATTCAAAGCCACATGAAGACATCAATATCTCAATAATGGTGACTACATGGGCAATTACATTATCATTATTGTAACAATAGGTGGTAAGTCCACTTTTTAAAATTTTCTACATGATTAAGGGATTAATACTTTTCTTATGACTTTCATGTACTTATGTCTGTGTTATTTTTTATTGAAGCATAATGGACATACAACATTATATTAGTTTCAGGTGCACAGTATAATTATTCAACAATTCTGTACATTTCTCACTGTTTATCAAGATAATTATACTCTCAATCCTCTCCTTTTTAAAGAAATTAGATATAATTTTTAAAATTATTACTCTACCAGCAAGTATTTTTTTTTAACTTGGTTTCTAAGTAAACATTTTGTGTTCTACCTAAGGGACTAATGCATTTAAAACAATTATTTATGTTTTTGGACATACAGTGTATAAATATGTAATATTGTGACACTAACAATCAAAAGAAGGGAAAAGGCTGCAAAAAAAAATAGAAATTTTATATGGTTTTGAAGTTAATCTAATAAATTCAAATCAGAATGTTATAACTCTATAACATGCAATCCTTATGATAACCACAGAGAAAATATTTTTAAAATATACACAAGGGCATCTGGGTGGCTCAGTCGGTTGAGAATCCGACTTCGGCTCAGGTCATGATCTCACGGTTTGTGGGTTAGAGTTCCGCGTCGTGCTCTGTGCTGACAGCTAGCTCGGAGCCTGGAGCCTGCTTTGGATTCTCTGCCTCCCTCTCTCTCTTACCCTCCCCTGCTCTCGCTGTCTATCTCTGTCTCTCAAAAATAAATAAAAAAACATTAAAAAATTAATAAAATAAAATATACACAAAAGGAGAGACTCCTGGGGGGCTCAGTCCATTAAGTGCACAACTCTTTTTTTTTTTCAATGTTTATTTATTTTTGAGAGGCAGACAGAGAGTGAGTGGAGGAAGGGCAGAGAGAGAGAGAGAGAGAGAGCGAGCAAGGGAGAGAGACACAGAATCTGAAGCTTCAAGCTTCAGACTCTAAGCTGTCAGCACAGAGCCCAGCGCAGAGTTTGAACTCACGAACAGTGAAATCATGACCTGAACTCAAGTCAAACTGAGCCACCCGGCACCCCTTAAGCATACAACTCTTGATCTAAGCTCAGGTTACCATCTCATGGTTTGTGAGATCCAGCCCCTGTCAGTGCAGAGCCTGCTTGGGAATCTCTCTCTCCCTTTCTTTCTGCCCTTCTCCCACGCATTCTCTCTCTCTCTCTCTCTCTCTCTCTCTCTCTCTCTCTCCCCCCCCACATAAATAAAATTATATTTAAAAAATAAAATATAGGGGCACCTGGGTGGCTCAGTCGGTTAAGCCTCCGACTTTGGCTCAGGTCAGATCTCACGTTCCTGGGTTCGAGCCCCGTGTCAGGCTCTGTGCTGACAGCTAGCTCAGAGCCTGGAGCCTACTTCTGGTTCTGTGTCTCCTTCTCTCTCTGTCTCTCCTCCTCTCATGCTCCGTCTCTCTCTCTCTCTCTCTATCAAAAATAAATAAAACATTTAAAAAATTAAAATAAATAAAATAAAATATATACAAAAGGAAATGAGAAAGGAATTTAAACATTTCATTTAAGCATTTTCAACTAAACACAGAAGACAACAGAAGTCCAAGAAATGTTATAAGGCATTTATAAAACAAATAGCAAAATGAAAAAAGTCCCTTTTTTAAATCAATAATTACTTTAAATGTAAATGAATGAAATTATAATCAAAAGACAAAATAGCAAAGTAGATTTTAAAAATATAATATTCAACTAAATGCTATCTATAAGAGACTTGATTTTAGATCCATGATACAAATAGTTTGATAGTGAAGGGATGAAAAAAAAATTAATGAAGTTGTTCCCAACAGACAGCAACAGTGACTATACTAATATCAGACAAAATAGACTTTAAATCAGAATAAGTTACAATAGACAAAGATATATTTACAAAAAGCTTAATACAGCAAGAATATATAACAGCCATTAACATTTACACACATTATGACAGACCATAAAAATATGAATTAAAGCAGCACTTGGCTTGCTCAGTTGGTAAAGCATGAGACTCTTGATCTCAGGGTCATGAGTTCAAGCCCATGTTTATCATGGAGCATAATAAAAAATATGAAGTAAAAACATAACAGAATTGAGGGGACAAATAGTTCTACAATAACAGTTGAAGACTTCAATACCTTACTCTCAATAATGGATAGAATGAAACATACGTAAGGAAATAGAAGACTTACAATTCACAATAAGCCAACTCGATCTTATATTTATATATAGAACATTCTACCCCATTCTCCTTAAGTGTACAGAAGACATTTTCTAGGATGAAATATATGCTAGCTCACAAATTAACACTCAATGGATATTAAAAGATAGATGTCTTACAAAGAATATTTTCCAACAATAGTGGGATAATGTTGGAATCAATAACAGAAAAAAAAAACTATAACAGAAAAAAAAAACTAGAAGTTCACAAACTTCTGAAAATTAACACAGTCTGAAACAACCGATATGTTAAAGAAGAATTCAAAAGTGAAAAAAAAATCCTGAAAGAAATAAAAATAGAAACACAACATACCAAAACTGTTAGCATGGAGCAAAAATAGTGCTATGAGAGAAATTTATGCATACAGACACTTAAATTAAAAAACAAGAAAAGTTGGGGCACCTGAGTGGCTCAGTTGCTTAAGTGTCAGACCCTTGATTTCTGTTCAGGTCACGGTCTCACAGTTTATTACAGCAAGCCCTGCACTGGGTTCTGTGCTAACAGCAGGGACCCTGCTTGGGATTCTCTCTCTCTGTCTCTGCCTCTTCCCCATGTACACACACATGCACATACAAACTCTCTTTCTCTCTCATATTTTTAAAACACACACACACATGCAAGAAAGATCTCAAGTCCACAACCTAACTTTACAATTTAAGGTACCAGGAAAAAAAGAAACTAAGTACAAAGCTAACAAAAGCTAGGACATAGAGATTAGAGCATATATAAATAAAAATGATAAATTGAAAACAATAGAGAATATCAATGGAAACAAAACTCTGCTTTTTGAAAAGATAAATAAAATTGGCAAACATTTAGCTAGATGAACTAAGAAAAAAGAGAGAAGACTCAGATTACTAAAATGAGAATTGAAAATGGGGACATTCCATAGAAATAAAGAAGGATTATAAGACACTACTACAAAAAAAAAGACTATATACCAAAAAACTGGATAACCCAGATGAAATAAACACATTTCTAGAAACACAAAATCTACCAAGATTTACTATAATGAAATTTAAAATTTTTTTAATGTTTTATTTATTTTTGATAGAGAGAGAGAGAGAGACAGAGCATGAGAGGGGGAGAGGCAGAGAGAGAAGGAGACACAGAACCAGAAGCAGGCTCCAGGCTCTGAGCTAGCTGTCAGCACAGAGCCTGATGCGGGGCTCGAACCCACGAACATGAGATCTGACCTGAGCTGAAGCCGGAGACTTAACCTACTGAGCTACCCAGGCGCCCCACTATAATGAAATTTAAACAACTGACTAGACCTATAACTGGTAAGAATGTATCAGTAATCAGAAAATCCTGACAGAGAAAAACCCTGGACATGGTGCCTTTCACTGATGAATTCTACCAAACATTTGAAGAAGAAGTAATACCAATCCTTTTTAAACTTTGCCAAAAAAAAAAAAAAAAAAGAAAAGAAAAGAAAAAGTTAAAAAAAGCAAAGAAAAAGAAGAGTTAAGAAGGGAATACATCTTAACTTATTCTCTGAAGTTAGAATTATCTTGATACCAAAAGCCAGACAAAGATGGTACAAGAAAACTACAGACCAATATTCCTCATGAACATTGGTGTTAAAACTATCAAAAATATTAGCAAACTGAATTTAGCATCATATTAAAAGAATTATATGCCATGATCAAGTAACATTTATTGCTTGAATGCAAGATGGTTTTGCATATGAAAATCAATCAAATGCTATATATCACATTAAGAGAAAAAAGGGAGATTACACAAGAAAAATCTCATTTGATGCAGAAAAGGCATTTGAAACAATTCAACAGCTTTTCATGATAAAAATACTAAGAAATAAAAACAAACCAAAACTAGGAATAGAAGGAAACTATCTCCACATAATAAAATCCATATAAGAAAAGCCAAAACAGCACTGTTGGCATGAGAATTTATAGATAAGCATAAGGATCCAGATGGTAGTGGATTAGAGTTTAATAATCAGTATGAACTCATTTTTAGCCTAATACAAACAGATGATTACACATAGAAATATTTAGAAATGTGTGTTCATACAAGGGTTAGAATACACATGTATATCTATGTGCTATTGGATGAGAGCACTTAAAAGAAAGGACAATTCAATAGCAAAAAGTACATTTACCCTCAAAAATTGGGGTTCTAATACCATTATCCAATGAAATGAACCAGGATTCTTTGGGGAAATGGCTGATTCACATTATTGAGGCTGAATATGTAGAAGATGGGCTGGGACAGCTTCCTCTAGTGCCAGAAAACAATAAAGTGCTAAGGAAGTGGGGCAGAAAAAAAAAAAGTAAAAGAAACGAAAAGAGAGAAAAGAAGAAAAAAAAAGAATAAAGAAACCACATTGATGAGAGAGCTCTCATGGCCAAAATTGGAAGAATTTGAACAACCAATTTAAACAATAAGTAAAGGATCACTGGATCATAGCCCAAAGTATAAAATAAACATCCATGATCCATTCTGATATGTATGAATAAAGGATTAAATACATTATTGAATGAATGAGAAAAAACCAAACCTCCTTTGAGGTTAATTGTTCCAAATAACTTATGTAAATACTCCATTTTTAATGAAATTAGCATGGCTAGCCACTTCTTTGGTGTGGATTGAGCATAGTACTTCCTTCCAAAAAATACAGAATGAAAAGAAGAGGAAAAAGTTTATGGTACAGATTTACTGAGCAAACACTACTTCAGCCAAGTAGGTGATCAAAGTCAATATCAGCAGTCATAAATCATATTGATATTGTGTATTCTTGATAAAATGTGATAAAAAGAGCACTTTCACTCTGTGGTCTTCTTCCCAATAACCCTTAATTCCAATCTTATAATTGTCAAAACTCTCAAAGTCATTAAAAATGAAAATCTGAAAAACTGCCATAACCAATAGGAGCTACAGACACACAAGAACCAAATACCACGCGATATCCTAGATGAAATCTTGGAACAGAAGAAGGACTTGTGTGTAGGGCCGCCAAGTTTTCTGTCTGCCTCAGGCAAGGATTATCACTCCTTTGAGGGAGCCAGTAAACAAGATTTGCATCTGGAGGCTGGAGATTGCCACTTCCTGGTCAAAATAACTTTGGCGACTGTCTTGCTGAGCTAGACGTGAGTGGCCAAGGCACACAAAAGATCAAAACCATATTCGGTGTTAGTTCTCCATCCCCCAAGATTGCTGAGGCAAAGTCGGGGCGCTTCTTTGATATGCATTCGACTCTGTAGCCTGCCTAGGTCGGCTTGCCTTGTCTTCCCCCCCTGAAGACTATATAAAGAACAGTTCTTTGAATAAACGCTCTCTTTTGCCTGATGGGAGAACCGTGAGTTCTGTCTTTACTCTTTGCGTCTCCCTCTCCTGCCCCCTTTTTCTCTCCCTCCCTCAGGAGAAGGACCCGCGACAATTCTCCGCCTGGCCTGGCCGGAGGGAACAGGTACCGCCGATGGCCTGGGAAGAGCGCCCCGGCCATTGGGTTACAACAGACTTGAGGTAAAAAATAAGGCAATCTGAATAAATTATGGACTTCAGTTTAATTTAAAAAGTGTGCCATGTAACTGCAAAATGTTATAACTGAGTAGAGGATTAATGAAACCCTCTGTATTATTTTCTCAAGGTTTTTATAAGTCTTGTAATGTAAACCTATCAAAATAAAGCTGTAGGGGGAAAAAGAGCTCTTTAAAGATGGAATTTGCTACCTAGGATAAAGGGAGCTCTTGGTTTTCACTGACTTTTTAAATCTGAGTTTGGGTGATACATTAGTCAGGATTCTCTACACATTCACCATTACAGGTGACCACTGAGAAATTGCTGGGAAGAAAATTAAAGTTTTGGCATGGTAATTTTTTCATTCAGCCCAGACATTCTTTGACTGTATGTTTCTATCATTTTTGAGTTACTCAGATGATTATATTGGTAGAAGAAAATGATCTCCTAAAGCCCATAGCCCAACTTTCCAGGGATTGTACTCAGGGCATGCATATGATAATAATTTTTATGAAGCTTGTTCATGCACAGGATTTCAATTGATCCTCACAAAGTTCCAGAATAATTGATCTAGTTAATATTGTCAGTACATCTCAGGATTCACTTAGGTAAAAACTATTTTTTCAAACTAGCCTAAGAATCTTATCTTTGTAATTTTGTTTCCAAGTAAAAATTTATAATTTCAGCCACCTTACAAACAAAGATCAGAGATTTTAAATTAGAAACTGCTGGCATAATACTTGTGATGAACAGTTGATATAAATTACCACAGAAAGAAGGTAGGATTCAGGAGCATCTGTGTTCATCACAACACTGCCCCTCCCAAAAATTATAGGTAAAAATGGAATAAAGAACTGAAGATCATATCATAACTGCAGGGTAGTGAATGTCATTAGTTAACTAATCATATTAGAATCTTCGCAGAAATTAATATAAAATTAGGAAAATGGGCACCCGGATGACTCAGTTGGTATACAATACAATATTTTTAACCATGATCACCATGCTATGCATTAGATCCTTATAACTTTTTCATCTTTTATCTGGGAGTTTGAGTCAGCCATGTACAGGGAGATGTGGATGAGATATAAAATGCATTGGGTAAGCCCCCAGGTCACATGGGGGATCCACGAGGGAGGCTTTCCCAGAGACTTCCTATTAGAATATACAGTGCAGGCATCAAGAACCATACCATTTTAAAGCACTTTAAAATCTTATCTGCTGCTCTCCCTAGCTCTTCCCTCCCAGTCATGAAACTTTCAATTTAGTATTGTAGAAATTAGTCTCTTTGGTAATATCCAATACAGATAAGGATACCAGGTACATACTCAACACACTCTCCTTTTCCAATGAATGAAAAATCCAGAGCCCAGAAAGTCTAGCTTAACTCTAAACTGTGCTGCCTTGGAGAAGGGGTAATGCAAGCAAAGTAAAATAAATAAATAAATAAATAAATATTTAATATATGCTAAATACATAAATATTTGTAAGTACATGAACACATATGTATATCAATACATTAATATAAAATAAATAAAATATATACACATCTATATAATATATATATATATATATAATATATGATTAAAGAACTGGAACTTCTCTAGAAATCTTGACTTCCACAAAGGCAAATAATGAGGAATTAATTTTCTATGGGCAATTGCTACATCAACGTACTCCAGGTGTTCCCAGACCATAGCCAAAAGGGGCTGGAACATGTTCACAAACTAAAGCAGGTCCACAGCTGGGACCAATATCTGTTTGCTTATTACCTGAAGCATAGACTTTGTCCGGGTCCCTTGGCATATGATACTGAATCCTTCAACTTCCACAGAAGCACTTTTGTTCATGGCTGGATACTAAATTTTAGTTGTTGGGTGAGGCAAAACGGAGGACATGTTATGTCATGATGAGGATATCATTTGCAACCTTCAAATATTTAATAAAATATAATTAACTACCATCTCCATGTTGAATATGAGATCTCTAGAACGTATTCATTTTAGAGCTGGAAGTTTCTAACCATTGTCAAATGCATAGTTCTTGAAACTATGATTAAATTCTTAAGCCATGAGCCCAGAGAATAGTATATAGCAATGTACAGTAGAGGAGAGGAAGTAAACTTCTTGATTGAGTTTTATTTCACTCAAGGATAGAAATATAGATGTATTCAGTTTAAAAAGAAGAGAAAATGACTATGCAATTGTTATTGGGTTTGATCAGGAATATTAGAACAACTGGTGTTCCAGAAAAAGAAGAGAGGGAAAAGGAGGCACAGAGCTTATAAAGTATGTAATAGCTGAGAACTTCTGAAACCCAGAAAAGGACTTAGGTATACAGGTTCATGAAGCCATCAGAACATTCTGTTATCTCTATGCAAAAAAACATTCTCCAAGACACATTACAATGAAGCTATCAAAAATCAATGATAAAGAAACCATCTTAAAGGAAGCAGGGTGGGGATGGGGGTGGAAGGGGGAAGGAAAGTAACTACAAAGAAATCCCCTTTAGGCTATCAGCAAAAATGTTCTCAGAAAAAAAATTCCATAGGGTGTGCCTGGGTGGCTCAGTCAGTTAAGTGTCTGACTTGGTTACAGCTCAGGTCATTTTCTTGTGGTTCATGAGTTCAAGCCAACACATTGAGCTCTGTGCTAAAGGTGTGGAGCCAGCTTGACATTCTCTCTCTCACCTTTTCTCTCTCTGCCCCTCCCACTCGCTCTCTCAAAATAAATAAACTTAAAAAAAAGTGTGCTGGAAGCTAACTATAATTCTATATAAAAAAATTCCCATAGCCAAAGATAGTTGGATGACATATTCTAAGTGTAGAAAGATAAAAATTGCCAGTCAATAATATTTCATTTAACAAAGTGTGTCTCCAGTATGAAGGAGAGATAAAGGTTTTCTCAGACAGAGTTGAGGAAGTTCACCACTACTAGACCTGCCTCATAAGAAATAATGAGAAGAGTCCTGGAAGGTGAATGAAAAGATGTGTATCAGCAACATGAAAACATATTAAAGTATCTAACACACCAGTAAAAGTAAAATATAGAAGTAGAAAACTGTAAGGGGTTCCTGGGTGGCTCAGTTGGTTGAGCATCTGACTTTGGCTCAGGTCATGATCCCACAGTTTTGGGTTTGAGCCTCACATCAGGCTTTGTGTTGACAGCTCAGAGCCTGGAGCCTGCTTTGAATTCTGTGTTTCCCTCTCTCTCTGCCTTTCTCTGTTCATGCTCTGTCTGTGTCTGTGTCTCTCAAAAATAAATAAACATTAAAATTTTTTAAATTAGAAAACTGTAACTGTACATTAGGATGGTGTGTTAAGCACTTATCTTTAGTATAAAAATTGAAGGAAAAGAATGTCAAAAATTTCTATAGTTACCATTATTTGTTAACAAATACACAGCATGAAAACATGTAAATTATCATATCAAAAATACAAATAGAAAGGAATAAAAAAGTAGAGCCTTTACAGATGAATAAATACAAGTTGTTACCAGGATAGAATGGACTGTTTTATCTATGAGAGGTTTTATGTAAGTCTTATGGTAACCATAAAGCAAAAATCTAGAGAACACTCATGAAACAAACCAAAAAAAGAGGTGGGTGGGTGGGGAAGAAACAAAGCATACCATCATTGAAAACCACCAACTCATAAAGATAAGCAGAAAGAGAGGGAAAAAGAAACACTGGAGATACAAAACAATTAGAAAACAGTAAGATGGCAGTAGTAAAGTCTTACATATCAATAATTATACTAAATGTAAATGAAGTGAATCACCAACCAAAAGACACAGAATAGATGGATGTATGGATAAAAAATGAACCCCAACTATATGCTACCTATAAGAAAATTATTTCAACTCTATAGATACACAAATGGTCAAATTGAAAGGATGTAAAAAAATATTCTATGCTAGTGAGAACCCAAAAAAAAGGGGGGGGGAGAGGTCAGCCATATGTATATGAGACAAAATAGCCTTTAAGTCAAAAATATTACCAAGACACAAAGAAGGTCATTATATAATGATATATAATGATAAAGGGGTCAATATATGAAGAATATCAATCATATATATATACACACACTCATATTTAGGAGCACCTAAATATATTAAGCAAATACTAACAGATCTGAAGGGATAGACAATTATAGTAATAAATGCATATATTAAGAAATTAAATCTCAAACAATTTACATTACACCTCATAGAAGTAGAAGTAGACTATATTAAGGCCAGTGTTAACAGAAGAAGGAAATAATACAGATCAGAGCAGAAAAAAGTGAAATAGAGACCAATGAAACAATAGAAAGGATTAATGAAACTAAGAACTGTTTAAAAAAAAAAAAAAAAAGGCCAACCTTTAGTTAGCCAAACTAAACAAACAGGGAAAAGATGCAAATGAAATTAGAAATAAAAGCAGAGATATTACAAACTATACAACAGAAATACATTGGATCAAAAAAGACTACTATAACCCATTGTATGCCAACAAATTAGATGATCCAAATGAATAAATTCCTAGAAACACACAACTCACCACAATCCTCCTTAAATCTTTCAAAAAATTAAAGAGGAGGGAACACTGTCAAACTCATTCTATGAGGCCAGAGACCAATGAGGATGCTGAAGAAAACTATAGACCAACATTTGGGATGAATATAGATAAAAAATTCTCAGTGAAATATTAGCAAAGCAAATTCAAGGGCACATTAAAAGGATTTTATGTAAACCATGGCCAAGTGGAATTTACCACTAGGATGCAAGGATGATTCAACAACCACAAATCAATAATTGTAATACAAATCACATGATCATTTCAATAGATGCAGGAAAGCGTTTTAACAATTACAACATCCTTTCATGGTACAAACTTGCAACATATCATGCATAGAAGGAACATAAATACGGCCATTTATGACAAACCCAGAGCTAACATTGTACTCAATACTGAAAAACTGAAAGCTTTTCCTCTAAGTTCAGAAATTAGACAAAGATGCCAGCACTCACTATTCTCCCCCAATGTAGTACTAGAAGTCCTAGGTAGAGCAATTAGAAAAGACAAAGAAAGAAAAGGAATCCAAATCAGAAAGGAAAAATTTAAATTGTTATTATTATTAGATGAAATTATTCTGTATTTTGAAATACAGAAAATTTCAGACTCAATGAAAAAAACTAATCAATGCATTCAATAATGTTGCAGGACACAAAATCAACATACAACAATCAGTTGCATTTCTATACACTACCAGTAAAACACCTAACACATAAAGAAAACTATCCTATTCAAATAACATCAAAAACAACAAAATATTTAGAGATAAAGGCAACCAAACAAGTGAAAGGTCTGCACAAAAAATCAAGACTTTTTTTGAAAGAAATCAAGACAATAGAAATAAATGTAAAAACATTGTTTATGAGTCAGAAGAATTAATATTGTCAAAATATCTATATTTCACAAAACCACCTATAGATGCAATGAAATCTCTATAAAAATTTTTTTGATTCTTAAAATAAATCTAAAATTTGTGTAGAATCACAACAGACCATTAATAGCCAAAACAATCCTGGGAAACAAGAAAAAAGCCAGAAGAATCACCCTTCCTAAAAACTATACTACAAAGCTTTAATGAATACAGTATTTTATTGACATAAAAACAGACACATAGACCAATAGAAAAAAATCAAGAACCAAGAATATTAACCTTCTGCATACAATGTCGCTGAACATTGACAAGGAAGCCAAGAACAACCAATCAGGAAAAGATAGTCTCTTTTAAAAATGGTGAGGGAAACCTGGATAAACACTTACAGGAAAATGAAATTGAACTATTAGCTTATACTACTCACAAAATGATTACTTCAAACTGAATCAGTTTTAAATAGAAGACCAGATACCATAAAATTCCTAAAATAAGCATAGGAAAGAAACTTCTTGACATTTGTTTTAGCAATGTTTTTTGGATATAACACCAAAAGCTCAAACAACACAAGCAAAAATCAGCAAACGGGATGACATCAAACTCACAAGCTTATGCACAGCCAGAGAAATAATCAACAAAATGTAAAGGCAATGTATTGAATGGGAAAAACATATCTGCAAACCAGTTAGTAAATAAGGGATTAATATCCAAAATATATTTTAAAAATCACTTAACTCAATAACACAAAACAATTTAATTAAGAGATACATGGAGGGACTAAATACACATTTTTCCAAAAAGACATCCAAATGGCAAAAAGGTATATGAAAAGATGTTGAACATCACAACATCATCATTTGGAATGCAAATCCAAAACACAGTGTGGGATCACCCCACACCTGTTAAAATGTCTATCATCAAAAAGACAAGAGATACAAAAATGTTGGTGAGGATGTGAAGAAGAGAAAATCCTTGTATACCACTGGTCTGAATGTAAATTGATTCAGCCAATATAGAATACAATATGGAGGTTTCTCAAAATATTAAAAATAGATCTACCATTTAAAACGGCAATTCTACCTCTGGGTGCATACCAAAAGGAATGAAAACAGGATATCAAAGAGATGCAGGCATTCCCAAGGTTATTGCAGCATTACTCACAGTAGCTAAACTATGAAAACAACCTAACTGGTCCTGAATGAATACATGGATAACAAATATATGGTATAATTATTCAGCCACGAGAAGGAACGATATCCTGGCATATGTGACAACACAGATGGACCTTTAGCACATTATGGCACGTGATGTAAGTCAAAGAAAATCAAATACTGTATGATATCACTTATATGTGGAATCTGAAACAGATAAACTCATTAAAACAGAATAAAATGGTGGTTACCATGGGATAGGAAGCAGGAGTGTAAGACAGATGTTGTCTAGATACATACTTGCTATGAGTAGTAAATAAGTCCCACGTATCCAATATATGGTATAGTGAATATAGACAACCATATTGCATTATAATTATCGATTGATAAGAGACTAGAACTTAATTTATCTAACTACTAAAAAGAAATAATTATGTAAAATGATAGAGGTGCTAATGGTTGCTACAACAGCAATCATATGACAATATACAAATGTATCAGATTAACCTGGTGTACACCTTCAATTTACACAGAACGTTATATATCAAATGTATTTCAATTTAAAAAAAGAAAACAGGCTCAGATCCTTAAGTATGGTACTGAAAATCATAGCTAATAAGTGTCTTAACTAAGATTTAAACTTTGCTGATTTATTTACAGGATTAAGATCATTACAAAATAAATAAATAGAATTCAATTGGGATTTGTGGCAAAAAACTGACATGTAAATAAGGGAGCCAATATGAAGCTGAAACTAAAGTAGCGAGTTTCAATCTAGATGCCAAAATATAGGCCAATGGCCAGGACCCATTTGAGGGAATCTTTCCAAATTCACAAAGGCCTTCAAGGAACATGAGAGAAATTTGTTGGGGTTAAGTATATTTTGGACATGTGTGTGGACTTTTCTAAATTTATTCACTATAATTTTATAATATCCATTATAAACATCTATAGCCTGATCAAAAATAATTATTTTTAGTCTTGAATAATACTTATTTGGAAATGCCATAGCTCTGTCTTCAACTATCTTCCATATGAAAATACTAACAAAAATAAAAAAGACCTAGGATTAGTTATTGCAATGATATAAGTATTTTAAAAGTTATGATTGACATTAAACATAAAAATATATCCTAGATATTCTTTCCTAAGTCATTGCACAGTATTTCTCAATTACTAGACAACATATTTGCTCTTTTATTGAAAGATAATTGGAATTTGATATTTAAACTCTTTTTAGATTCCCCAGTCCCAACAGAAGTGTTTATTCACTTTCCTATGTCTCTTAACTACAGTTGTCTATGTCCATAAATATGTGAGTATGTTTTACACTAGGCATTCAATTAGCTAAACCTCTCTGCTGAACTTGTCTGACAAAATATCTATTGTAGCAAATGATAAATATGTTTTTCTTTGAAAGCATATCCAAATGTATACCAGTAACATCCATTCATAAGCTGGCTATCTTGTTATGTCACTAGTACATTGTCAAGCCTGTAGTATAGTCTACTGAGGGTAAACCATTGAAGCCGTATAGTGTATGAAATGTTTTTATCTTATCAGATCATAGTTGCAATATTCCACTTAACTAAGTCATTTCAGCTTGGAGACTGCAAAATACCTCCTGGAAATGGCTACACTATTCATTCATCAGGAGACCAAGATAATTAAGTCATCCATCAATGCTGATGGTTGCTCAGATGTGTGATGTTTCCTTGTTGTCCTGACCTTGGTGTGTCTGGTGCTAAGGTAAAAACTTTGATGGATATGTTAGCAGTCATAACTACCTCAAGGCTTGAACAGCCCAGTGTGCTGAAAGTGAGAAAAACATTATATTTATCCTTCTGTTTTCAATCATCTTGACTTTCTCCTACAATGTGCCACTTCAATAAACCACTCAAGCTAATGATTTCTTCTTGGTGTTCTTATAGTACTTTCCAACCCCCATCATCATCCTTAGCACATTGTATTATGAATGTTTGTAAGACTTTCCTACTTCAATGGGTCTCTTCAAATGATTGGATTATATCTTTCTGAGCTTTGTTTCCCTTGCACAAGCTTACTGATTGTCACATAAAAATTTATTAATAATGGATACAATTTTGAGATTAATCATTATTTTGTATAGATACTGCTAGAATAGTATTCCCCTAAATAAAAAAATAAAATTATAAAAATAATTTATTGACTACAAAATATGTAGCATAAAATATATTAGAAAAGATATTATCTCACTAGATTTAAATCCATGTAATCTTGTTTAAGCCTAGACTATGTCATTTGGGAGCAGAATAATTTTTGGAAAGTAATTTTACTTTTCTGTCAGTTTCCTCTAACTCAAAAAAATAAGGTTCATAATGTGTACAACCCAGGATTACTGTACAAATAAAATAAGAAAATATTTTAAAGTGACTTCTAAACTGTAATGTACAACACAAAATGAAGCTATTACTATAAGTTTTACTATTGTTAATGTTATCAAATTTCTATTTTTCTCTTCCTTGATCTGTATAGAGCACTGACACAGTTAATCATACCCTCATCCTTAAAACACTCAGTGTGGTTTTCTCCCTACCCACTTAATTACTTTATCTCAGTTATCATACTTTTTTCTCCTCATATTCCTAACTTCTTAAAACTGGAGTCAGTTCTTACATGTTTTGTCTTCTCAGTGATTAAAGAAAAAGGAGAAAACTGGTCCAGAATGGAGTTACTTGTTCTATGCCTAACATCAGTAAACCAAATCTTAACATCTAACTTAACTTTAGTTTCAGCCTCTCCCAGGAATGCGACCTTCAACCAGTCAATCTGGAATTACCTGATCAGCCCTAATGAGGTAATCTGCCTGAGAGACTCCAGCTCCACCCCCACCCTTCAAGAAGGAGCATGACCTTGGCTGAAACAGTCTACCCTTTGTTAGAAACTTCCTTTTCCTGCACCCTTCTGCCTATGAAAGAATTCTATTTCCTACAGCTTCTTGGAGCTCCTTTCTATTTGATAGATGGGATGCTGCCTAATTGATGAATCATTAAGTAAAGTCACTTAGATCTTCAGATTTACTCAGTTAAATTTTTTAATACTATATGCACTTACTTTTGAGGAGATCTTTTTAACACTTACAACTTTAAATGCCATCTGAATTTCAAAGCTTTATTTTCAACCCAGTCATCTCTCCTGAATGCAGATTTAAATATCTGTTAGGCATCTCCACTTGTGTCTTTAAAAGAAATCACAAACTTAATATGTCCAAAACTAAATGTCTGCTCAATCTCCAACCCACCTCTGTTCTACCTACAATTTTCTCGACTTTAGTTAATGGAAACTCTATTCTGCCAGGTATGGAACTCCCAAGTTTGGGAATCATTCTCTTTCTCATCTTTCACATTCAATTCATTAGAAAGTCATTAATTTTGCCATCAAAACATAGACAATATCTGATCACTATCAGCACCTCCACTGCCACATCTTCATCCAAACCAACAACATCTTATACCTAGATTATTACAACAGCTTTCTCTATTTTTTCTTCAATCCTTTCCCTATTATTTTTGAATATCAAAACCCTTTTTACCTCACACATAATAAAATTGAAAGTCTTTACAAGGTCTATAAGTCCTATTTGATCTGTGACCATGAGACAACTATCATCTTACTGATCTCATCTCCCACTCTATCCCAATTCCTTCCTCTGCTTCAGCCATACTATTCCTCAAATGTGCCACCCATCCTCTAACCTAAAGCCATTCACAATTTGTTTGCTTGGATGCTCTCCCTCAAGATATCCTGAGGATTAATTTCCTCACCTCATTCATGGGATTATGCAAATGCCACTTTCTCAGTAAGGAAGGCCCTGACTGACTAATCTATTCAAAATAGCAACCACCAATACTCTACCACCCTTCCCTATGTAGGGGAGCAAACGTGCTACCCAAATTGAATCATTTTGGCATGTGAATTATGTCCCTTTAGGTTTTTCTTGACTGAGAATTTCTCAGAATTTTCTTGTTGTTGACAACTTTGATAGTCTTGACAAATATTAATCAAGTATTTTATGAAATAAATTTCAATTGGAATTTGTATAATATTTTTCTCATGATTAGGTTGGATTCATGGGATTTTGAGAGGAAAACTGCAAAGGTAAAGTGACATTTTCATCATCATCACATTGATGAGGTTTTGGGGTGATAGTGGGTTTTGGAGCTGATAGCCAAAAAATAATTCTTGAAACGTTTTTTGGTACAAAAAGATGATTTTATTAAAATATGGGGATATTTGTTTTGAAACCATGGATACAAAGAGCTGCACTGGGATTATAAAGAGTGACTGATTATATAACGTCAGGCTGGGAGGGGGTAAGGGACAGCATAAGTCTCTAATGAATTTTGGAAGCAAGGTTTCCAGAACCTTGAGGGGCTAGCTGTTGTTAGGAAAACATCATTTATTACTATTTAATAAAATGCCAGAGTCCAGCTCCAGCAGGTCCAGGGTTCCCTGAAGGATGGACGGTGTCAGCAACAAAGAGAGCGAGAGTGCCTCAAGTTTCTTTCTGATCACCAGGCAGGCATCTCTGCTCTCTCCGATTCTCTAGATTCATTTATGGTGAAAGGTACAAGGGGCAGAAAGAGCATTACTGATTTCTCATAGATAATTTTTATAATTTTCCAGGATATGGGTTCTGTAGAAGCTACAATTCTAGTAGTAATGATTATCATTAAAAACTTAGCTACAGGCACTGATGCTATTATATGGGAAGGGCAGGTTTTTTTGTTTTGTTTTGTTTTGTTTTTACAATACCTCAGTTATAGCCCTAAGGAAGTGACCTTTAACCAAGAGGCAAATAGCAGTGTTTAGGAAAGGACAGTTTTTTATGCGTAAGGGTCATAAGGCTGTTTATAACTTTAAGAGAAAGTTCCCATAAAAACAAGATTCTCAGGAGACATAATGCCTGCTCTCACAGTCCCAAAGACGATTAATACATTTTATTGCAGTAGCGACTTTTACAAAGGCATCCAGGCCCAGAAAGTAGTCAGTTATCAGTTAATTGCTCAGCTAGGAGGAAAATAATATGTTGCTTGCCTTAGTCATTTTAGGGTGTATCTAGTTTACTCATCTTTTCCATGACCAGGTGCAATCATGCCTCAGAGACAGGGCAGGGGGACAAGCCACTTCTGACACTAATCATCAAAGCATTCTGAGGTTTAGTGCCCAGGCAGAAATGAAAGTTACAAGAAGGTAGATTTTGGTAGCTGTCTGGGGGCAAGAGACCATGCAAAGTTGCCATACCCTCACCAGGAATTTTCACTCAATCAGTGAGTTCAGATAGCTCCCAAGAGTAAAACATCAATATGAGACCATTCAGATGGCCATATGGTTGGTGTATAATTGTCAACATATATGTTAAAGATAAAGGAGGTTTGCAAAGCAATTTTTATGTGTTTAAAGAAACTAACAGAATCCTGGGGCATCAGGATAATGTGAAACCAAGATTACCTTTTGCCCCTAGCAAAGTGTCATCATTGAGGCAACTGAATTCCTTGAGGAAGGACACTCCGCCTGTTTCAAGGACTTGTTAATGGGCTGTAGGCAGCACGGAAATTTAATTTTTCATTAGCGTTTGTTTCCCACATCACCATGGTAAGCATTTAATCTCCTTACATCTTGAGGGTGATATTAGGGCTTCAGGAAATTGAATCTATAGGTTTCTGGAGATTAGGCTATGGATAAGGTTGCCCTTTTCTTGCAGTTTTACTAAATTATCCATAAACTAAAGGAGACTCCTATCTCCTATCCTGCATGGCTGTGTTCTCTGTCAGTCAAACATTTGCTTTCTTCCCTTTCCCCTGTTCCTGGGCATCCAGGAGCGTCCTGGGACTATCACACATGTCCCACTTGGGGGCAGGGTGGTGGTGCTATTAGCCTACTGGGCATTCAGCTTGCCCCAGGCTCCATCATCAATACAATATCAGGTGGAAATGAAACTGTTTTAAAAGCATAAAGTTGAACAAAAATCAAAATGGCTGTATGAATGCTTCCAGAAGGCCCCATTTTAAAATAACATTTTTCCTCTCTTCTCAACACATCCCCTCCTCCCTTCCTAGTCTTTTTTTCCAATAACTCAGTAGCACCCCTGGAAAGGACTAACAAGGCTGGCAGCAGGGTCATAATTTCTGTCAAAACAGCTAGATCCTGTGTTTTTCTATAACCACCCCTAATCCCTTCCTCCAGGCAGGCATTTTGTTTTTGAAGCTCTTAACCTGCTGCAGAGTCTCCTTTGCCCACCAGAGCACTAAAGCTCTCCTTCCTCTTCATCCCAAACTCTGCCTTTGCATTGTATTTTGGCTCCAAAGCACAGAGGTTGGTTTTTGACAACATAAGCTGTGCCAGCATGATTTGTCATTGTTGCTGTTAACTTTGATCACCTGGCTGAGGTAATGGTTTCTCCACTGTAAAATGTATTTTCCCCCTGTCTCATTCTATACTTTTTGGAACGAAGTTACTATTGTACCCATTTTTTTCAAATGTTTATTTTAGAAGAGAGAGAGTGAGCACACCTGAGTGGGAGAGGGGAAGAGAGACAGGGGAACAGAGGAATCAAGTAGGCTCTGCACTGTCAGCACAGAGCCTAATTTGGGGCTCCAACTCACAAACAGGAGATTATGATGGGAGCCAACATCAGTTAATTGACTGAACCACCCATGGGCTCCTATCCCTTTTTTTTTTCTTTTACAGAGTGAAACAGAACACGGGCAGGGGAGGGACTGAGGGAGAGACAGGCACAAAATTGGAAGCAGGTTCTAGGCTCTGAGCTGTCAGCACAGAGCCCAACATGGGGCCTAAACCCACAGGCCGCAAGAGTATGACCTGAGCCAAAGTTGGAGGCTTAGCTGACTGAGCCACCCAGGTGCCCTGCCTGTACTCAGTTCTTAAGGAGTGGAGAGCTATGCTAACTTCATTAAGGGCAGAGCATCTAATGAATTATTTGGAATTATTCTGCATAAAAAATTTGTCTATTCTTCTCCATTGATTTATTCACTTATTTGTATGCCAATACAGATTCTTCAATATTTATTTAATGTTTTGGGTTAAAAACCAATGCTACTTTATTTGTCTTTCCAAATTGTACTTGTTTTATCTGTTGGTAACCTCTCAATTAGCTCTTGTGTCCCTTTAACATACCTCCATCAATGTAAAGGTTTTTTTGTTTTATTTTTCTTTTTGAGCAATTTTTTTTTTACTTCCTAGAACTACAAGGTGTTTCACAGTCATCTTGTATATTTCCTGTCCAGTTCTAGAAACAGCTGTTTCTCAAAATGACCCTGGTTCCTTTTACTGAAGAATAGTATTAGAAACTAAGATTTGAGCACTAGCTGTCCATGTCGTTTCTAGGTATCATTGATGGGGTTTTTTGAGTAATGGTGGGGTCCAGAGCTGACAGCCAAGAAAGAATTCTTGAGACATTTTTGGTGCAAAAAAAGGAAATTTTATTAAAGCTCAAGACAGGATCCCACTGGGCAGCAAGAGCTTCAAGGGGGTTGTGAAGAGTGACCGGTTATATACTATGGAGATGAGGGAGGTAAGACAAACAGGAGGCCTCCAGGACTTTCATATGCTAAAGAGAATAAGATGCTGGAGATTTTGAATTGTAGAGCTAAGGTTGTTTTCCTTCTAGTAAGGCCTTAACTTTATGTTCCTGGAGAAATGTTATACTCTATATGCCTCTCTTTATCAATGGGCTTCAGCTCATAAAGAAATTTAGTTTTATCTACCATTTCCTACTTATCTTTGTTCCCCACATCACTTTGGAAGGGAGAGTGATGGTGGAACTCCAGGAAAGTAAGTCTATAGGTTTCTGGAGATTAGGCTTTTGATAAGATTGCCTTTTTCTTATAATTTACTAAGGTGTTTGTAAAGTGATGGAAATTCACGTCCTGCATGTGTGTGATCTCTATCATTTAACCATTTGTTTTCCCCTTTCCTTTGTTCTTGGATAGCCGAGTGCCTGAGGAATGTCACATATATCCCACCCTTAGGTTGGGGGGTTGTTAGCTTATGTTTTGCCCTTAGCTTATTTTATGCTCCTTCATCATTATTGCTTCCAGGCTTTCTCAGCCTTTCAAGTAAGACTACATCAGTTCATAGACTAAAACTGTAAGGACACAGGTCTGAACCTAACAGACTCCATGGCAGGCTTTAAGTTCCCCCTCTAAACTAGAAGGCCTAAGTTTCAGTTTCCCAGTTACACATTACCTAGGTCAGGAGAGACCCCCTTCGCATCACCCAATCAGGAGAGGCCAGCTACCACTCTCCATATTCCTAAGGGTGAGGCCTGCAGATGGGAACTTTAGATAGGATCCTGTTATCTAATGTTAAAGTTAACCTGATAGTCCCCGAACAAGACCCTAGGCTCGCCCTGTAATTGTTTAAATACTCTAAATGTTGTGATAGGGCCCCACCAAAGGTAACGAATACTCTAGACAACATGAATGGTTCAACTTGCTGTCAATGACATTGTATAATTATGATTGGATCACTGTTCCCATGTCACAATTTTGTAACTTCCCCATCACTAACCCCATAAAAACTCCACTCCCCCTTTGTTTGGGGCTCACAGCACGGATCTACTGCGCTGGTAAAGTCTGTGAGTTCGAGTTCGAACCTGTAATAAAGCCCTTTGTCTTTGCATGCATGACTTGTTCTTCCCGGCGGTCTCTGGTCATTGGAAGATACTGCGAACTGGGCATTACAAAACTATATACATATGATCTAATAAATATGTCTGTATGTAAGCAACTGCATCTACCTTATGCCAAATAGGAGTTCGCACAGATATTTCCAAATATAATCCATTACCACATGGATTAGTCTGGCCTCTTCTTCTTAACTGTCTGTAACAAATCACTCAATTCAACATTGAGAAGCCTGGCTCTATCATCCAGCTTAATGTTTCAAAGTTTTTAACCTCTGCCCCACTGAGTGCAAAATAGGGGGTTGTGGCCAGTTAGTACACATTGCTTTTACACAGTCCCTTTGCCTTTAGTCTTACAGACTCCACGCATTTTCAAAGTTATTAAGAAAACACTTTTCCCCCCTCTCTTTCAGTGAGATTGTTTCATACCTGCATAATGCAATTAGATTATTTTCTTACATTCTGCATTGGCTTGTGATGCCACAAACTCCTAAATTTTATTTTAAATGTGTATGCATTTAGGTGAATGCTTTGTGTTATAAAGTTCTAGAAGTTTGGGTCAGTCTGTTAAGCGTCCAGCCGCGGCTAAGGTCATGATCTCACGGTCCGTGGTTCAAGCCCTGAATCAGGCTCTGTGCTGACAGCTAGCTCAGAGCCTGGAGCCTGCTTCAGATTCTGTGTCTCCCTCTCTCTCTGACCCTCCCCTGATCGCACTGTCTCTCTCTGTCTATCAAAAATAAATAAAAAACATTGAAAAAATTTTTAAAAAGTTCTAGAAGTTTTGACAAATGCATAGTGTTATATATTCATTATTACAATATCATACATAATATATTTATTATCCCAATAATCCCCTGTGCTTTATCTATTCTTCCCTATCACAGTTGAACTCTGGTAGCTACTGGTAGTTTTAGTGTCTCTGTGGTTCTACATATTACAAAATGTCATAATTGGAATCAAAGTAGATGACTTTTGCCGTCTGGCTTCTTTCACTTAGCAGTATGCACTTATTGTTAATTCATGTCTTTGCCTGGCTTGATCATTTCTTTTTCTTGCTTAACTGTCTCATTGTATGGATGAATTCCACCTTTTTCAATACCTTAACCTTTTGAAACACATCCATTAACTCACTGGCACATCCCTTTCAGGTTTTTAGCCATTATGAGTAAATCTGCAGCAAATGTCTGTGTACAGGTTTTTGTGTATACATGTTTTTAATTCATTTGAGTAAATACTTAGGAAGACAATTGCTGGGTCTTATGGTAAGACTATACTTAGCTTTGTAAGAAATTGCCAAACTGTCTTCCAAACTATATGTTTGCTTTCCCACCAGCAATAAGTAAGAGTTTCTGTTGTTCTATATTCTCAATGTTTGAATTTTAGTCATTATAGTTGATGCAAATTAAAATAATGATATTACATTTCCCTAATTAAGGGTAAATGATTAACTTTTCATATATATTTTTGTCGTTTATATCTTGTTGGGGACCAAATTCAATGGCAAGCATTCTCCATATTCTAAGAGACCTGAAATGGCCAAAGGAAACATCAGATGCAGCAGGGAGGTGTCCAGGTCCTGTTTCCATCATTTAATAGGGTTGTTTTCTTTTTTATTATTGGTAAGCTTTGCGAATTTTTGTGTATTTTGGAATAGTCCTCTATCATATATGAGTTTGCAAATATTTTGTTCCAGCATGTCACTTGCACTTCCCTTCTCTTAACAGTATCATTCAGAAAAGAAGTTTCATTTTTAATAAAGACAAACATAAAATTGTTTATTTCATGGAGTCAACAAACCCAAGGCCATGTAGCTTTTCTTCTATGTTTCCATCTAGAAGCTTTATACTTTTTAATTTTACATTTAGATCTATGATTCATTTTCAGTTAATATGAGGAAAAATTATAAAATCTGTGTCTAGACTATATCAGAAAAATATACCTTGTTTCTATACCTTTTCTTCAAAGACTTTATTTTTTTTTATTAGATTGTCTTTTCTCCTTTGTCAAATATCAGTTGAGTATATTTCTGTTAAGTCTCTTTCTGGGTTCTCTGTTTTGTTCCATTAATCTGTTTGCTTAATCTCTCAACAATACCCCATAGCTTTGATTACTATAGATTTATAGTAGGTCTTGAAATCAGGTCATGTGAATCTTTTAATTTTTTTTTGTATTGTTTGATTACTCTTGGTCTATTGCATTTTTATATAAATTTTAGAAACAGTTTATTTTATATCTATATATAGCTCTCTGGAACTTTTGTTGTGATTACATTGAATTTATAAATCATATTAGAAAAAACTGATATCTTTATAATATTGAGACTTCTAGTCCATGAATATGGAATATCTCTATTTAAGATCTTTGATTCTTTCCTCAGTGATTTATAATTTTCTGAACATAGATCCTGTCTATATTTTATAAAATGTATATTACTGTTCTGGTTCAAAAATTACATTTTGAGACTTCTATTTATATTTGTTTATTTCTATAATTTTGGGAAACCTCCATCTAAATTATCCTTATATTTTGTTTATAATTCTATATGACATATATTTAAATTAACTGTATAGTTAATGTGAAGGTCTTTAAGATAATACCAAACACACAGTAAACTACATCTGACTGTCATTCCAGTAGCACTAGAATAGGAGTAAAAAACCTGGGTGGAGAAAAAGAGAGAGAGACAGAGAGAAAGGCACTAGGACAAGTTCAGTCACGCTCTCAAGGTATAACTGCCCTGCATACTTTTCATGGAAATTATATGAGGTCTGTGAAAGCATTCTGTGAACTTTAAATCTCTATAATATATAAAGTGTGAATAGGAAACACAGTCATCAACCCACAAATAACTTCAGTGCATTTATAACTCTTGCTTATTTAGTAGATAAAGTCATAAGAATACATTTTAGGGATCCCTGAGTGTTGCATATTAAACTCAATACCACAATCCAGTCTACCTCCCTTTGCTCTGAATTAACTTCCCAAATTATCTTAATTTTTACTAGACATAATAGAGTGCTTGAATACAGGCCAAAAGTATGTATTTATAGTACTTGGTGTGAAGAACAACTGGTACCCCCTAAAATAGTATACTGTATGTATTATTCCTCATAAATGTTTTAAAACTCTCATTAAAGAGGAAAAAAGAAAACTTTATCCAAAGAATCCTATTTCAATGTTGTAGCATATTTGTAGCAGCACAGATCATAAATATATATTGAAATTCTATATAACAAATAGGAAAGTTACAAATGAGATCCAAAGGGAAACAAATCTTTAAACTGCAGTGCATTTTTCACTTTAGAATTACAATGATCAACAATGATCTATAACAGATCATTACCCAAACTTTAATAAATCCTCTGCCCTTATAGCATAAGCACTTAAGAAGGACTTGGGGCCACAGTGGCAAGTTTTATATTTCACCTTATCTTCATATTATCTAAGATATACATCAATGAACCTGTAATCTGCTTAACACATATTTCTGTGCATGGCTGCAACTAAAAACTATTGCCAGGGGGACTCAAAAATCCAATAACAATTGTTCTCCATACTCCAACAGAATTGAAATGGCCAAAGAAATCATCAAATACAGATTTTATATTAGTGACAGAAGATAACTTTTCACCTTTAACCACCAGAGGAGAGGCAAGCCATAGAATCCACAGCCTTTGAAAGTAGATCTTAGACCTTAATATTTTTCTTCATTTGGTGTAATGCATTGAGTTACTTCCAAGTCCTGCTACTCACATATGCAGACAGTCTTAGCAGGAAGAAGTCAGAAAGCACTTGGAAATGAATCTTATTCTACTTTTTAACAAATAAGTAAAATTTACCCCTAGCAGCTTTATATTATAAGTATGATTGTGCTTACAAATATATAAACTAAATTAAATCCAACAGCATAATTTCTCACTGGAATATAAAATGAGAAATAGAAAGAGAGAGAATGAGAGAGAGAGAGAGAGAGAGAAATAGAGAGAGAAAGGCAGAGAGGGAGAATACCCACTATTTCAAAGGGCCAAATCAAAAAAGCAGAGTGAAAAAAGAAGGACTCTAGAGAATCAAAATAGAAAGTATATATGCTAGAACCATATTTAAATCTCCTGAAACTCTGGTGCATTGTATTGTACTGCAGTTTAACATTGACAGTATAGGGTTGTAGTTTTATGGTTTCACTATGTAGCTTTAAGATTCAGAAATACTGTCTCTACCACCATCATAAAGAAATACTCTGCCATATGGGCTGGCAAATTTTTATGCCTTCACATATGACTAAGCCAGGCAAGATGAAAAACATTACAGTATGAACATAAATTAATTTTAGAATAAGCTATAGCTAATATGCTAGACTTTGTAATTCATGATTTAAAAAAGTATTACAAATACTGTTAATACTAGGTAACGTATATTGAGGATTTGTCACATGCAAGGAACCATGCTACTTGTTTTATAGGCATCCATCTATTTAATTTCAATGACATTACTTAGATTGAGGTAATTATCTCTCCTCTTTTACAGGGAGTAAAACTAACATTTGAAATTTTTAAGGAATTTAGGGCACCTGGTGACTCAGTCAGTTAAGCATCAACTTGTAATTTTAACTCAGGTCATAATCCCAGGGTCATGAGATCACATCCTTCATCAAGCTTTGCACTGGGCATGGAGCCTTCTTAAAATTCTCTCTCCCTCTTCCTCTGCCCCCGTTACCCATGCTCTTACTCTCTCTCTCTCTCTCTCTGAAAATAAATAAATAAACATTTTTTTAAGTTAAAGGAACTTGAAGACTTTATAGCTCATGTATTTGGAGACAGAACTGGCATACAAGTCAGACTGACTCAACAACCAATTCTTCTAATCACTTTGCCATACTATGTTTACTGAAAATCAACTTTGTGGCAGCCACTGCATTAAATGGTATGGAAATAAAATTGAGACACTCTCCTTTTCCTTGAGAAGCCCACACTCTACAAAAGAAACATGGAAGCAGTATATAAGACTGTAGAAAGTTGGGGCACCTGGGTGGCTCAGTTGGTTTAGCATCCAACTTCAGCTTGGGCCATGATCTCAGTTTGTGAGTTTGAGCCCCGCATCTGGTTCTGTGCTGACAGCTTAGAGCCTGGAGTTTGCTTTGTATCCTGTCTCTCTCTCTCTCTCTCTCTCTCTCTCTCTCTCTCTCTTTCTCCCCTTCCCTGCTCACACTCTGTTTTTCCCTGTCTCATTCTCAAAAATAAATAAACATTTCAACAAATAAGAAAAAACTGTAACAAGTTAAGTGTGGTGGTGGGGCTGACATCCTCACACTGTGTAAGACACTTCAGAGAGGGGTTAATATTTGGACAGTGACTTCAGGAATCTGTAAGATTTAGCTAAAGAGGAAAAGGGCCCATAAGAAGTTTCTAGAATCCTAACTATGATCAGCAAGTTATGTCGCCCTGCTTCTGGCACTTGGCAGAGATTTTACATGTTGGTTTCAATAAAAGGGTATAAAAATAGTAAGTGATGAGGAATGTGAAACATATGTTCCATTGAAATCAAGTAAGCATTCTCAGTTTGCAGAAGTATATGGCTGAGAGTAAGCAAGTCTGGAAAGCACATTCTGCTGTTTTGGTTTTAGGAAGAAAGAGGAGTGATTTGTACTCAAGATGGTGATTTTTTGACATGCAATGACTGAAGAAAGCAACTCCAAGTCTCATAGGCATTGTAGAAATGAAAAAGAAAATTTAAAAAACAAAAGTTTTTCCCAGTTCTTCCTTTTTGGCAAAGGGAAATCTCTCCCTTGGCTATGTCCAGGGGTACATTATTCAGCCTCCTGGCAAACTGCAGTATCTGTCTCTATCTGGGTTGTGATGTGTTATTTGGATACCTTAAGTTACATGATTATTTTCTGTATGATTTGTCAACTGAGAAAATAAACAACAGTATTTAAGACTCTGGGCAATGACTAAGGGAGTGGGGAAATAAGCAAGAAAACTATTATTGGTAGTTATTATACAAGTCCTCTTAACCATATTGAGAAGTCCAAGATTTAGTTGAGAGGAGTGTTCCTTGCCAGAAGGTTTTCCAACACCTTTTCTAAGGTAAGTTTTTTTTCAACAGTGTTTTCTAATTTTTGCAATAGATTCCAAGATCATTTTGATGGCTTTAAAGGTACGGGGTAAATCTCTAGGCATATAAAAATGAGGATCATTATTTAGAACTGTCCAGTTGCCATATCTGTAAGCTAGATTATTGTCTATTACTGCTTCTGCATACTCCGAATTAACTTATTTTACATGGCTACTTATAGAGGTATAGGTTTATGGTTCCTATGACATCGTCTTTCTGGTTGATTCTCTACTAACCATAATATGGAGAACTAGACCACTAATCAGGCCTTTTCAAAACCATTTGCCAAAAGTACAGACAAAAGGCTACAGTCCCATAGTCTTCTTGACTAGCCAATCTATATCATTAATCCCAAATTCTTTGTTTCTGCCATAATTTTAATCTGGCCAAGGATGAATAAAGAATTTTTTATATATGGGACATATTTTTTCTTGCCAAACTTTAAGTCCTGTAGCACTTAAAGGCTTTTTGTGCCAAGTTTCATAGTATAAACATGGAGTTATTCCATTCAACTGTTGAGTACAAGAGTAAAACACCAACATAGTGGATAATGGATAAGTATCCAGGATTTATTCCTTATGTATTTGTTTAGGGTTTGTAAGAAATTTGTGGTAGCCTCAGTGCAACCTTGGGACATGACTGTGTATTGTTGATTCTCCAATATGAATACAAACATACTGGCTAGCAGGGTTTACAGTGTTTCTAAAGAAGGCTGAGATTAAATCAACTACAAGGAAATAAATAGCATTGGATGATGAGGCAAAGAGAAAAGTGGTGGAAAGTAAATGATGAGGGAGTGAGAAATGACAATTCAGTTAATGGCCTGAAGATACTGAAGAAAGCAATATCCTAGGTTATTATGTGGTGGCAGTGTTTTTAGCAAGCAAAATATAAGACATGGATAATTAACCTTTCTAAATTAATTTAACATCCTAAGCCATGGGTTGGCAAACTTTTTCTATAAAGGGTGAAATTGTAAATATTTTAGGTTTTCCAGGGCATATAGCCAGCCTCTTTTGCAATGACTCTATTCTACCATTGTAGTGTGAAAGCAACACTAGATAATATATAAATGGGCCTATATTCCAATAAAACTTTATTTAACCAGCATTTGGCTGGATTTGGACTGCCAATACCTGCTTTGCAGTGAAACACATCATGGATACTAATAGGCAGAATTCTAAAGATGATCTATACAATGATCTTCAACCTTCTGTAACTCCTCTCTTTTGAATGTAGGCAGAGCATCACACAAGTGTGATAAATGTAATGAAATATTATTTTTATGTTATACTATTGGGTAAAAGAGAGGCAAATATTTAGATGTTCCAGTCCAAACACATCAGTCCTTAAAAGTAGTTCATAGATGATGAGAACGTCAAAGAGATTTGAAGCAGGAGAAGGATTTACCACAAGGTTTTCCGTTGTTGAGGTAGAGAAGGCCTATGACAAGGAATGCCAACATTCAGGGCAGCTTTCACTAACAGCCAGTGAAGAAACAGGATCTCTGTCTTCAGGTCACAGAAAACTGAATTCAGCTTATAAACTGAAGCAGCTTAGAAGCAGATTCTTTCCCAGAACCACCAGATAAAAGCCTATCATGACCAACCCCTTAATTCCAGCTTTGTTCACTCTAAACAGAAGATCCAGGTAAAATTTTATGGACTTTTGATTTATAGAAATATGCAATAAATTAATGTTATTTTATGTTCTTTGTGGCATCTTTTAAAACACAGAAATAGAAAACTAACATATATAACCTACTTGTGGATATGGTAATGAAGTTTATGCCAGAGTCTAGAAGGGTCATTAGTAACCCAAGTGATCTTTTACTCAATTCTACATCAAATATTTAACAGTTTTGAGCCTACAGACTATCTGGGACTTCCCTAAGTTCTATCCAGAACCCAGTGAAACATCCTGACAATAGTTTTATGATGAAAATAAGGAAGAAGTAATTAAGTTTCTCTCCTCCAGAAAATCTAAAAATGTTCAGAGGCCATCAGAATTCCACCCAGTTATAAGATTCCATTGTTACCATAAATATTTCCTGAACACATTCAATGGAGTGAATTACCGAAGACATAACTTGTCAAAGATCCTAATGAGATAGTTGAGGCAGGTAGATGTTGAGGGGTTTAGCAATAGGTACCATGAAAACATATTTTCAACTCAGAGGAAGATAGAATGGAAAAGCAGTGGGAATTGTAGGCTATCACCTCTATATTTAGAAGAAAATCTGTTTTCTAAAATACAAGTTAAGAGTTGAAAGATAGCATTGAACAAGGATGGACCAAGTCTTTCAGAAGGTAATTGTAGGGGCAGATTCCCTAGATAGTATTCTTAATTTTGGTTTCTCCATTTGTGCTGGCCAGAGCTGAACAGTGATTTTTTCAGTGCAGCACAGTTTTCAATATCTATTTTCTTTAACAACAAAAGTTCTCTCATTAGCCTTTTAAGTGCCATGAGTTCAGTCTGAACTGTATGTCTCCTTTATTTATAGAATCTCTTCAAAAGGTTAAGAACTGTAATTCCTGAAGGGTAGAGATTTACCGTTTCCCCCTCTTAGTCTCCTAAGTTAGATATTTCTGGTTTAAATTCAAGGTAGATTGATACATAATTAGATTTTTTGGTTTAAACTCAAAGAGATTTGACAGAGCAGTTGATGTGAAAGTTTTGGGTCTAGACCTGGCTCTTCAAGGTCGTAAGATAATTCCTGAAGTGTAAGAGACCTATCTTCTTACTGTTGATATGATTGAGAGAATCATTCAACTTTGACAAGAAACCTTTCAAGGGGTAGCAAGCCCAAGGGCTTTTAACCCTTTGGGCCTTAGTGTATTTTAAAGATGTGTATTTTAATTATTAGGGTTTTTTTTTAAGTTTTTCTGATAGTGGATCCACTTGATCATTTCAATTGATGTTTTAGCATCTTTGAGGTCAATAAAAGATGGACCAGTTGATTTATATCAGATAGTCAAGGGATAAGACTCTGGGATAGTCCCAAATTCTTTAATAATTTTCTCCTTCTTATTTTGTAAAGTATTTAATGATATTCTAAAATTTTAAGAACTGTTGTTTGAGTGTAGGTATAATAAAACTATAGCTCATGAGCCAAATTAGTTTTGCTCCCTGTTTTTGTAAGTAAAATTTTAATGAAAGATAGCTATGTCCACTTGTTTATGTATTGGTCAAGGCTGCTTTCACATTACAGGTAGTGTTGAGTCACTGTAACAAAGACCATATGACCTACAAACCTAAAGTATTTACTCTGGCACATTACGGAAAAAAGTATGGGCTCTGGTGTCAGCATCCTGGATTTAAATCCTGGTTCTACTACTGATCATCTGTGTGATAGTGTATAAGTTATTCAACCTTTTTGTGCCTCTATTTGTCCAATTGTAAAATGTAGTAATGCTCATATAGTTTTCTGTACTATGAATAGAATATAACAAATGCTTTTATCTTAATGTTTTTAATAGCTTATACCAGGTAAATTTATTGTTGTTGAGAAAGGTTTGTTTTTTTAATTATTAGGCATCATCAAATATAACTGCATAAATCATCACTGTTGGCCATTCACTCTGTGCCAGGCAGTGTGTAAAATACTTTAGGTATATATCACTTATTTCCTAAAACAGTCTAATGAGGTATTAATTGCTATACTAGAACAATGAACAGCTGAAGGCTAGCATGAACTTTTATGATTATATACATAAATATCATAAGTCTTGACTGCTAACACATGCAGACTCCAGACACTTGAAGTTTTCTTTTCTTCAAGATACTAGAGAAAAGAGGACATGTGATGGTTATTATTGCGAACATGGCCAAACACACTTTACTTTGTAAACACAAAAGTGAAATCTTTGTCTGTACCATTAACTTAAATCTAGAGAAGTGGTCTGAATTCAGTTTACAGAGAAATTATGAGTACCATCAGTGGCTCAGTAGATCTCCTTAATAGAAAGGACTAGGTAGTATAACAGAATCTCTGAGGGCATTGTGAAATATGCTGAGTGATAGCGACTTCAGCTCAGGAAGAATTAGTTAAGTCTGTCAGCTCTGACCCATTTTAAAGTACAATCCTTATTTCATTTTTAAATTTTATATATTTATTTAGAGAGAGAGCATGAGTGGGGAAGAAGCAGAGGTGGGGGGGGAACAGAATCTCAAGTGGATTCCATGCTGTCGGCACAGAGGCTGATGCGGGGCTCAAACTCATGAACAATGAGATCATGACTTGAACAAAGTCAAACACATTACAAACTGGGCCACCCAGGTACCCCCATCCTTATTTTAAAGATACTAAAACTCTGGTGGCTTACCTAATTTTTTCAGTGTCATTATGAGAAGATTGTCAGAGCCAATGTTTTAAACTTAGGTTTTCTGAGCACTAATTTGAAAAGGTACATGCACGTCTATATTTATGCAGCATTATTTACAATAGCAAAGATTTGGAAGCAACCTAAATGTCCATTAATAAATAAATGGATAAAAAAGAAGATAAGCATAGAGGAATTTTGTGCTGCCTTAGGAAGGATGAGATCTTGCCATTTGCCACAACATGCGTGGAGCTTGAGGGTGTTGCACTAAGTGAAATAACAGACCGAGAAATAAAAGTACCTTGTGATTTCACTCATGTGTGGAATCTAAAAAGAAAAATAGGTGAATAAACAAACAAAAAACATAATCAGACCTATAAATACAGAGAATTGATGGTTGCCAGAGGGGAGAAGTGTGGAGGATGGGAAAAATGGGTGACAGGAAGTGGGAGATACAGGCTTCCAGTTATGGAATGAATAAGTCATGAGAATAAAGGCATAAGACAATGATATTATGATAGCATTGCATGGTGACAGATGGTCACTACACTTATGGTAAACATAGTATAATGTATAAATTTGTCAAATCACTATGTTGTACAGTTGAAATGAGTGTAACATTGTGTGCCAACTATTTGCAAATAAAAAAAGAAAAAAGAAAAAGAATACTAAACTTAGGATTTCTGTTTCTTAATCATTTCTCTATACTGCCCTCCAAGAAGTGCACAGTTGTGAAATTCTAACTTAAAGTACATTATTCATCTTATCTATATCTCCTGGCACTTAAAGGGATAGTCCTGTATGAATGGAACAATTTTACTCTATTCAGTACACATTCTATAAAAAGTAGCAACCATATGATATCATTTTGCTTAGTGCTGTGAAGATATACAGACACTAGCAGAGAACTACTCTAGGAGTTCAGGATCCAGTAGAAAAGGTAGAAATTACATAAATCCAGAGGATAACAACCAACAGTAAATGCTATAAGTACAAACAATATGTTCTGATAAAACCTTCAGCAAAGATAAGGTAAAAGATCTTCCCCATTGCTATTTTAGTTTTCAGTTTTTCAATATGGTATAAAACCACAGTTACCTTGGACATATTGATTCCAGAAATTTTGCTAGTTCATCAACACAACTATGATATATCAAAGTTCACTTAAATTTTTATAATAATATTTTTCCACATTTGCTAAATGAATATGGGTTATAAGCCATAGATGTGTGCTGCAATTATAAAATGTATAGCTTCCAAATAGGACAGAAAATTATCAAAGATGAATAAATTTTAACTGTGACTTACCCCACCGGAGATACATCAGATCAAAATGCACAAATATGGCTGATTCTCAGAACAGCGTCTATAAATTAACAATAAAAAAGTTTCCAATTAGATTATAGATGATGTACTTTGTAATTCCTTACATTTTTCCTGATTTTATGTTTAACATGAAGAAATCAATCATGACATCCCTATCTAGAGCCAAGCCAAAATGTAATTCAGTATGAAAACATTAATCTTTGTAGTTAGTACAAATGCCATAAATTCTGTTATATCATAATTCATTTTATGTTAAAAAGAAGAAAAATCATCTGTGCAGCAAAGTTAAATTTTACCCCAAATGACAACTAACAGAAATGCATCAGAATACTCAGAAGCCAGGTTATCTTTGAATTTAGAATAGTGAAATTGATATGTCCTAGACATAATATCATCTGTATTAGTAAACTAAAATTGTATGTAAATAGATTAAGAAGTTTAGGAACACCCTAAATATCCCTCAGTATAATCTGTAAGTAATCTTAGGGTTGGATAATTGAAGTATGACAATCTAATGACAAAAAATCTAATCAATTGTATTATAGGCTATTACAAACAATAGAAATGTTATTTAAAAAAAAAGAAAAAGAAAAAAGATCAAAGAAAACAGAGTGAGAGAGTGACAGAGATGGAAGGAAAAACGAAGAGAGAAGCAATTAGTATCAGGGATGTTCCTGGGAGGAAAAGTCTTGATTAAAAATGTAGTTTTCTTGGCTTGGCTATTTCTCACCTGACTACTTTTTTCTCCCCAAAAATCCCCTTGAGAATTTGACTGCTACTTCAGAAATATGCACTGTTTCAGAGAGGTTATAATCCCTCTAAATTCCCTTTATGGGCTGGAGGTTAAGAAGACAGGTTAGAGAAGCTGGAAACTCCATGAACCTTGTTAGTTAGTTGACAGTGTTTCCTATCTTGCACCCACTGTCACACACTCTCAGTGCACCAGCAAATCAGGTTTGTAAATGCCAGATCATGAATATCACTTTGTGGGGTCCTTTCTTGACTGGTACCAGGTCTTTCTGAGACTGCCTTCTCTCCTTGGCATCCTTAATGCCTGTATGGTTTTTAAATTGTCCATAGGCCTTAAATGGTACTGATATGGGAGGTTTTTGATTGGAAAATATTCCCCATTTCTTTATCTGAATATCATGTACCTAGTATCCTATGTATAACACACTCAACACCAAAGAATATAGTTTCATAATTAAAAACTACTGCATGCAGGGAGAGTGGTAATCCTTCCTGATTTTGAGATGGATCGTATGAACTGTTTGGTTGAAATCTTGGTTTCATTTGGAAAATTCTTCTACCTTGTTGATTAAATATAGTCAAATGGAATACAGCTGACAGATCTCTTATTTTTGCATAGCCCTTGAAAAATGCCAGAAGGACAAACTTTGAAAGGCCATTATCTCATTGAAAACTGGGAAATCATACCCTATATTTACCAATCGGTCAAATAAATGTTTCAAGGTTCATCTTAATCACAAAAATATAAAGCAAATAGCCAAAAGGCTAGACCACTATTAGGGTAGCTAGATTAAAGGACAAGCATTGACCGATAAGGGGCTTGAAAACATCACCAGTAATATCAAATTCTCAAGAAAAAGAGGTGTAAAAATGGAGTAAAGTGTATGGCAGAAAGAAAGACTTCGGTTAGAATCTGAAGTAGGAGCTGAAGCTAGTAACTGACCTAGCAAAACAATCTGAGTTAGCGAAACTCTTGCAGAGGCTGCTTTAGGCAATAAGCGAGAGCAATGGAACTTAAAAAAGGGCCCACAGTGACCACCTGGCTGAACACAGATCGGTCCTTCAGGCAACCGGCTTCAAAATATCCATAAGCCTTAAGTGACCAATGAGCTACTTACAACTAAGCACAGTAAGCAAACAAAGGGATGATCCCATACATTGTCACACCTCCTCATCTTCCCCCTTTAAAAATAACCTCCACCTACTACCTAGGTGCAGACAGGCTCTCCTCTCCTGTCCTTCCCATAACTCCCTTGCAGTGTATTCAATAAACCTCTATCTCCTTTCTTCTGCCTCAGGTGAAATCTTGTCATCCCCATGCCTCCATCTTCTGCCCCATCAGTCACCCCACATTTGGGGATCTCATTTGGGAAAGACACCCCATTAAGGCACCACAGCCCTCTTCTAAGAAAAACGGTTTTTTTTCTAAAATGATAGGGCTTAAGTTGTCCTTAATTTTGGAGAGGAGGTGGAATATTATCACCCAAAGCATCTTTATCTTCAGGACAACTATAGGTCTCTTCCTATCTCTCTTGGCAAGCATGGAATACCAAAGATAAGACAAGTGCCTAATCTTCTGTTGGCAGAGAGAGGAGGAAAGTTACACTGTCAAGCTTCCCTCAAATCAAAAGTACTTCACCCAGTAAGCATAAAACCACCTAACCCATTTTCTCATACTATGTCCAATATATTGATAACTCCTATGTTAGTAAGAACTACTTTTATTCAAAATTATCTTCATCTAATTCCTAAGGTAATGTTAAAAAATGGGAAGAGAGAAATGCAAATTTGAGTTGCTGCCACCCTAGATCAAACCACCCCATTCACTGCAGTAATCTCCTGAAGATGTCCCTGTTTTTAGTACATATGATAGACTCACCTCCATATAGTGGCAACAGTGATCAGAAACTAAATCCTGCCATCTTTCTTAATAAATTCTATAGATTTCCATCATCCTCGAATTCAATAAAAATATTTACTATTGAATACAATGTCCTGTATGATTTGTTGAACCGGCTCCAGCTAGCTTCTCTCTTCAAAATTACTCAGGCCATAAACACACACTCGTCTGTGTTTAGGTATATGTCTACATTGTATATACCTGTGCGCTTCCAGCCTCTGTGAATTTCTCCAAAGGACTTTCACTGAATCCCACTGAGTTTCTAGACCGCAGCAAGCATCCCACCAAGAGATTATGTTATCACTCTCTCTTTCAGGCAAGCAACCTTTATCTTTACAAGCTGTTCTATTTGCTCGAGAAAGAAGCACAACCACCAAAGAACATCCTCTCTAGACTTTTGAGCCACTCTTCTAAGACTTTGCATTTGTACTTTCAGCTTATAGAAACTAAAAGATAATGGTGGTAAAGGTTAAAACAACATTGTGGTCCTCTTCTAGTAAGGGAGCATCAGGCAACTCTGTTTAGGAGAGTGCTCACTGTCTTAGGTTTTATAGTTTGGGTTATCAGCCAGTAGAAAACTCTTCTTATTCAGCATCCTTCATTAGTAACAATATAGCTGTAGAGAGACATACTTATTTTAATTTTGAAATGCAGCACAATGTTATAGTTGGCCAGAAAAAGCAGTCTATTCAAATGACACCTTAGTCACTACAAGTTCATACATGTTAAGTAATTCTCCTTAAATTACAATTGATTTGGGCCACAGAAAGTAAGACTTGATTTCAAATTCTGGCTCTTCCATTTACAAGGTATGTGGCTTTAGACAAGTTCTTTATCAGTGCTAAGGCTGTTTTTCTCAAATGTGAATTGGAGATCATGGAATTTCAAAAGGGTTTAGTGAGGATGAAACACTACCAGCTTTATAAAGTTTCTGGCCCCTGCATATTAATAAACACTTACAGGTTTTGAGTGTCTATTATAAACAAGACACAGAACCCAGGATTTTATGTTAGTAAACAAGCTTAGAGATTTACATAATGATAAGTCACTTGAACCTTTACTTTTACATTTACAGAAATAGCGCACTGTGGAGTAGAAGAGATTCATTTTTAAAACCACACAGGAAGACCTTATTGAGATTTTACTTCTAAACTCTGCTTGGAGCTACATTTCTACCCTGACAGGTTAAGAGTTAATTCTGTTTAAAATAAGCACTCTTGATGAAAAAACTTAAAAGCAATACTTTCCGGCAACCAGTAAGTTGATCCTATAAACAAGCTTGTGTGGAAAGTTCTTATTCTTATTTCCACTTTACAGATTACATAAATTTTATGCTCAGAGTGACTCCTTTCAAAGACTTGCAGATACTAGATGGAAGACACAGGACAGAAGCTTCTCGTTCTAAATCATTATCATTTTGACTATTTTTTGTGAAAATTGGACACTAGTGTAGGCTATCTCTTCATTATTATCTATTACAACAATGAACTATTGTCAAGCTATCTAAAAAAAACATATTTTGGGGTTTTGTTATAGTAATCTGCTCATTGATCAAATCCAAAATCAAAAAAACTATTGGCTGTAACACAGGCCTCATTTTTTCTTACCAGCAGCACAGGGCTGCCATCTACCAGTAATAAGGGAATTTGCAGTTGTCCTAATTGTAACAATACAGAAGAAAAGAGAAATGCTTTTCACTACTTTGCTTGAAGATTACATTTCTAAATTCCTGGAAATGTGTTGAAATGTTGAAACCATCAACAAACACCCAATGTTTACAATCTCAGAACAATCAGGCCGAGGACACTTCTACCTAAACCAGGCCCTGAAAATTTGATAGCATAGCCTGTTTTCTGCATAAAAAAGTTTATCTTGGAAAGTTCATCAATGAGGGGAAAAACTAAAAAGAGAAGATTTATGAAAAGAAGCATCCAGATATTGAGTACATTAAGGAGACACTGGTCTAGGTTAACTAGATGGAGACCCAGTACACCCTAAGTAAAATATTCTCTGAGACAGCCTAAGTAGATGCTCCAATAGGTCTACACATTCCTCATATTGATAGATAATACCTGCATTGTGTTTATTTTATTGTAAGTGGCATGCTCAATATTAAATGTTTTACATGTATTAATTCATTTATCTTAGTGAAAATACTATGGAAGTAGTTACACTTCTTAGTCTTTTACTGTTACCTTTATGTGTCAGTTTGGTTGGGTCACTGATAATTACTTAGACATCATTTCTGAGTGTGTTTGAGAAGGTGTTTCTGAAAGACTAGCCTTTGAATTGGTGAATGGAGTCAAGCACCTGGTTCTCCTTGAGGAAGGTGGGCATCATCCAAGACAGTGAGGTCCTGAAGAGACCAAAAAGGTGCTGGAAGGTTGAACTTCCTCTCTGACTGACTGTTTAGCTACCACAGTGGTGCTCCTAGTTCTTAGGTCTTCAGACTCAGACTAATATCTCCATCAGTGGCTCTCCAGCTTTCAAGCCTTCAGACTACCTCACTGGCTTTCCTGGGTCTATAGATTACAGATAGCAGTTCATGGGACTTCCCAGCTTCCATAACCATGTGAGCCAATTCTTTAGAATAAAATTTATCTAGATTTAGACAGACGACAGGTAGATAATAAAAACAGAGACAGAGAGTCCTAAACAACAAACAGATATCCAGTTGTTTGTTTGGAGAACCCCAATATACATCTCTAGTATACATAAAGGAAACATATGATAAATGTAAGTAGTTTTCCAAGAGCTAATTTTCAAATCATGTCCATGGATGGAGTCCATGTTTTTAAACCCTATGTATACTGTTTTATTTTTCTAGATGTTTAACAGGAGAAGAAACTGATCTGAGAAGGTATCTAGACTCTCCATGGAGACTGTAATATTTGAAAAACATTCATCAGAATAATAGAACTGAAATCTATTCCTATATCTCTAATAGTGTATGATTTTTGAAAAAAAATCAATTTATTTCTTTAAGCCTTACTTTTTTATTAGTGAAATGAAGCAAAGGAGTGAATATGAAATTACTATCCTCCAAATTTAAAGTGGTGATTGCAGAATTATGTCTTAGAGGATGAGAGGCGAGATGAATGTGATATAAGTTCATTTAAACAGCTTTGTTTCATCACAGAGGATTACCTTCCCAGGCTCAGCCCTTCTTAGTAGCCTTTATAGAATTTAAGTCTACGCATCTCCACGAATGGTAAAATAAGGTTCTATGAGGAACTGTCTAATCACCCCGTTCTATTTATAGTACAGTAGAGTTCACATTGGGTGTGACAAGACACAACAGAAAATCTAATTCAAAAGCTCTTCTGTGTTCTGGAAATAGAATTTTAAAATTCTTGTTTTATTCTATAGGACCTAGAACACTATAAGGCAAACAAAGGAGAAAATACAGTTCTGAGAAGAGAAGTATAAAAAAATACAGTGGTGGGAGAAGGAAACTTTTCTGATATGGTGTTCAGTTTAAGTTTTTGTGGGGTTTTTCTTTTCTTTCTTTTTTTTTTTGGTTTATATACATGACACAGAAATAACTCAAATAAATAAAGAAATCAAAGTATTGCTAGTATGTTAATTTCTTCCATAAACAAACTGTCTTCTTAGTCTCCTTTTCCCCAGACAAGTGTTAGTAAGTCTTCATACATCTTTCTGCTATAAGCAACAAATGGCAAAGCTTTACATCTTTAACATACAAATAAAGTCTGTATTTGAGTGGAGTAATTCAAATCAAGGTCCTACAGGCAAGGAAGTAAATCATCAATCCATCTTGTCACTGCACAGGGTACAGTCACTATAAACTGCTTGATTAGCCTTTTGGCACCAACATGTCTAAAGTCACATCATTATGATTAATTTGTTTTTCATCAGTGTTTCCACAAGTAAGCCCAAATCATGGGGAATGAGAGATTAAGAAATCCAATAAAATATTACCAAATTTCTTTAGGAAAATATTCATGGGTTTATCAACGTGTTGATGAAATCAGTGAAATTCTCCTGATTTAAATTAGATTACAAAAAAACTTTCTGATCTTAATTTGTTTTCCCACAAGGGCAGTACAAATGGTAAACGTATGTGTTTAAAGGGCATCATAAATATTCAAAGCTTGTCATTAATATTTCTAAATGAAATTATATTAATTTGCATTTTATATGAACATATACAAATAAGAACTAACATAGTCAAAAACCAAATATTCATAATAACTAAAGTAATACTACAGTTTAATATGATGACCCATATCTTTGAAATGAAATAATGCTTTCAAGGTAAATTAAAGCTCATCACATTTCTTACTGATACAGGAGGTCAAGTTCCCTTGAGCTATTCCATGAAGTTTGGTATCAACTAAAATGATCTTGAAACATAATGGATTGCCTCTCTTCAGGCTGCATGTCATACAGGACATTCAATAATAGTCTTCTTGTTGAGGATAACAAATGGTGACTTCAGAGCTATATTGCATCGCTCCTGTAAGATCACAGCCATCAAGGGAATAACATGAAGGAGGCATTCGCCTGTTCCCCTTCACAAGCAGCCTTCCTCTGTTCTGTTTTCTGAAGTAAATGCTGGCAATGGATATGGATACAATGGAGGAAAGGGAGACAGAAGTAGACTCGATGGCCCTGACTTTTATTTCTATTATGTGCCTGACATGAAAACATGCACATGAGATAAAATTAAGAAAAACAACAGAGGCTCGTAGCCTTCATCACCACATGAAACATATTAAACTATTTACACTGTAAATTCAATAATAGTTATAGTCTTATGGTTATACATGAGGAAGAAATTAATTTTCCTGGTGTAGCGTCAAAGAAGGCCTCAAAAGGAGTGGCCATTTGAGGAAGATAGAAAGATAAATTGCGTGCTAAAAATTGTTGATTCCAGAAAAATTGCGGTGCTAAAAAATCTCAAGTAGAAGAAATGTCCAAGGATTATTGTGGGATGGCAAATAGTCCAGTGTTTGAGAATATGGAGGGAGCAGGGGAAGGCAGGGGATGGAGAGTGCTAAAACATGGCGTGAGGCTAGGAGGCTGAGAAACCCATACCAATAAGTTTAAAATGTGTCCTGTAGACACCAAAAGTTTCACCAAATTTTCATGTTCCAGAGTTTCTCAGGTCTATAGAGATAGGAAATATTTGCTCCTTTATTTATTATCATAATTTATCCTTTCAAAAATCATTAATTGAAGAGATACTATGGATATGTACAAAGATAGAAAAGGTCATGCAAGTTCCGTTACTACTCTCAAGGAGCTGAAGGCCCTCTGTGAAAAGCAAAACTTACTAAAATAAAAAGTTAGGCACAATGCAAGTTAGTTTACAAATAAATTTCAAATCAGAGACAAAGGCAAATAAATCCAGTTTGGCTCCCATGATTTCCAGCTCTCAACTCCTCCAATATCAGTAGGTATGTGGTAGATTCCAAGAGTCAACAGAAGATATAAAATGCTTGGTAAAACTAATGAAGTTCCCCAAAAAATAGAGATTCTCACTTCTACTTCAGTTCCATGTCACAGGTAAAGACACTTTTAAATTGATGAACACTTAATATCAATTTTTATCATCAAGTCCTGATAGAAGTAAAGCTATATATAAGCAATGTCCATTTTAGAACAATGTTCTTGATGCCAAATATAAATCGGGCAGTCTTACTTCTTTTCCTTTCAATGAGTCACTTAATAACTGACCAATGTTCATGAATACTGAACCCTTCAGTTTCTGCCCTCTGGAGAATATCTACTGTCATCTTCTTCTTCCATATCTCCTTCCTACTTCTTCCTTAGGCTCTCAATTGTCTTATTTTAACTTGAGTCTGTAGTATTTCTTCTTTCCTAAATAAAATATCAAGATCCAGTCTCACTTGTTTTCCAGTCCATCCATCCTTCATTTCTTCTTTCTCTAGGCATTCCTTTGTTTATTAGGATAAGAGCAAAGTTAACTTTATATTTTCTAGATGCATAATTTTCAGTTTTAGTCCCTTAGACACAGACAGCAGCCTTGGAGAGTAACTACATTTTCACATGATATCTTCAGGAAAAAAAAAATTGACTAAAGGAAAATTGATGTACAGGTCTAACTCCTAGAGACCCAGAGCTCCATAGGAAAATCAGTGAACATAGAATCAGAAGATCAGTGAATAATCTGAAGCCATTAGAGGTCCATAACCCAGAGCCAGACAATCAGCTAACCTGGTAATGATGAGCTGGCCCAGGATTTGGATTCAGTGAAAGACCAGGTTGTATATTATCATCAGATTATATTTGGAATAATGCTAAAAATTTCATCAGCTATATATATATTATTTTATGCTTTTATGAATGTTATGTTTCTATTCTGAGGCATGTTATATTGATTATTTTGTACACTAACACTTTTTTACTATAGATTTAGTAAAATGTATTAAATTTGTGTTTTAAGAAATGTTACCCTTCAACAAATTCAATAAAATTTATATTAAAATTACTTCTGTATAGTTATTCCTTTGAAATATGTCATACAGAGTATAAAATCATAATGGATTCATGATAGGTTATTAAGTTTCCAGTTCACGAAGTTTCAGATAGGAATGTTTGAGCCAACCTTAAAAAGAAAGAGAATGTCTGAGCCAAACTTTAAAAGACCAAGTCTACAAATGTAAATGTGTACATTTGTATCAAAGAAAAACAAATGTGGCAAATTCAACCTTGTTGACAGCTATGTGGTCATTTATTAAAATGTTTTCCCATCTTTCTTACAGTTTTGATTTTTTAATAAAAAGAAAAGAAAAAGGAAGAATGAAGGGAGAGAGGGGGCAATGTACGTTGTGCATCCACCACTGCGGCCTCCAAGACCTGCCAGATCAGTTGAACCCTTCCCTGGTGAACCTAATGTATTCAGTGATAGTTGGCTACAGCACCTGTGTCAGGAGTCAGCAGGAGGCTTTAGAACCAGGATGAATGGTTAAGAAGTTTAACAACCATAAACCCAGTTTAGAGATTGACAAAATGTGAAGAGAAAAGATGTATATAAAATGCTCACAGAAACTGCAGGGGAAAATGATAATGTGATGGAACATTTCTTTATATTTAAAGCTTGCAAACTGCAACATCTTCCCAAATAACTGCAGAGATCTGTGTTTTTTACATACACAAGACGAAAATGACAAGAATCATGCTCCAATTTCTACAAAGCTTATAGAAAGACTGTTTTCAACAGGCATGGCAAATCACTTCATCGTTATGGACTTACATGTTTTCAGACCTAAAAATCACTTGATATTCCTGCACATAATTTACAGAATTATAATCTGCAGAATATTTGAGCAAATATTGTAGAATGGAGAAACCAACATATTTTCCTCTCATGTAGGTATAACCAAGTGGTTATAATAATTGCAGACTGACTAAAACAATCAAGGGAGAGCAGTAAGACCGTAAAGGATAACTTTGGTTAGTGATATTGTTAAATTTCCTAGCTGTTCTTATTCTTGGGAGATATATGATAAAATACTTAGAAGGGAGGCATGAAGATGCCTAAAGCTTGATGCAAAGATTAGGAATAAAAATAATAAGTAAAATGTCAAAACACTTGTTTTTAAATCTAGAATTCTAAATCTAAAATTCATGAGTTTAAATATTTAATTTTTAAATCTTGTCGGTGGGTATACGCATGTTCATTTTCCTGTTCTTTCATATTTCCTTCATGTTTGAAAAATGATATGCTAATATTTTAAAAGAATAAAATATTTTTATGGAAGTAATTTGCCATCCATAGGTTCATCAAGACATAGAAACTGATTTATCTTGTGGTTCAGTTTATCTACATTTCTTTGAATTTTCAACAGGGTTTTCAATGATTTATGAGCTGCTAAATCACTTTTAAAACATTTGTGAATCTCTGATTTGATCCAGAGCTGAAGAATTTTTGTTTATTTGCTCCTTTAGCCTTTTGGGTTATTCTGTTCCCTGATGGTTCTTAAAGCCAGCTCTTCTTAAAATGTTTCCCCCCTGCTGCTATTTAAACTGATTTTTATGTTACTCCAAATTAAATCCATTATTTCTAGTCTATCAATTTTCCAACTTGAATCAGCACCCTTTAAGATTCCCATCTGCTATCTATTGTGAAGCCGGTTTTTAAATCTGTCTTTTTGTCCTCTCTAGCCTGGCCTCCTCAGGTGCCTTGGAAGCTCCATTCTCAAACTTTCCAGGTACTCACCCCTGCCTGCCTGAGATGTTTGGGCTATTCTCTGCAGAACCCAGTACCAGGCATCCTTCCGTGGATTTACTAACAGTGTTAAACGTTCAAATTCCAAAGAGCTTTCAAGCCATGAGTAAAGATAGCTCCCAAAAGGAACATGTCAAGCCCCTAGGTTATGTATGTAACAGAGTACAGTAAAAATATGTAAGAGTGTACTAATTGAAAAATCCCTGTGTTAAGAACCAAGAGAATTGGAATCAGTCTATCTGTGGTCTGAAGGTACTGTACAACCTTGGCTAATCCACTAAACATAATTTCCCACAACTATAAAATAAGAGAAAGGGATTGCATAAAATCAGTGGTCCATTACAGTTTGATTATTAATCAATTTTATTGTTTGGGGTGGCCAAATGGTTTAGTCGGCTGAGTATCTGACTTTTGATTTCGGTTCCAATCATGATCCCAAGGTTGTAGGATTGAGCCCTGCATTGGGCTCTGCACTGAGCATGGAGGCTGCCTAAGATTCATTCTCTCTCTCTCTCTCTGTCTCTCTCTCTCTCTGTCTCTCTCTCTCTCTCTTTTTCTTTCTCTCTCTCTCCCCCCTGCCTCTCTCCCCTGCCTTTATGCTCATTCAAATAAAATAAGTTTATTGCTTAATGTTTATAAAAGTAATTCATATTTTATAGTACATTTAGAAGTACCTAGGAAAGAAATATTCCTAATACCACTGAGAGTTGCCTACTTTTAAGTTGTTAGTGTACATCCTTCTAACCTTGTGTGTGCACAAATGTGTATTTTTGTTTCTTTATGGACAGACAGGCATAAACTTACATTAGAAAATTAGAATATATAATACATTGGGCTTTGTATTCTATTTTATTGGCATGGTAATATTTTATAATTTCTCTCTGTCATTAAATATCATTTGGAAACTTATCTTTTAGGTACACCATATTATATAACATGGTTATAATGTATATGACCCATTATTACATAGGTCATAACGTATAGTCATCAGCTTTAATAATCGACTTTAGACTTTAAACATACTAAAGAAGTACCTTCATTATACGAGATTATTTCTTACTTCACGGACTAGAAATTTTGTCAAATTAAGTTTAATATCCTTTGTTTCAGGGTTCCATTATTTCTTAGACAAAAAAAATTTTCTGGAAGCATTTTTCTCTTGAAGAGATAATACCTTGGTAATCCTCACTACAGCTTGGAAAGCAGTAAAATGGAAATTAATGTGGCTTTAAACAGCTTTTTGTTTTATATAAATACATAATCATACTCTTTTTATACTACTACTTTTCTGTTGCTACAGTGAAACAATTCTCCGTGGTTTCTCAAATTCTGAACATCTTATGAGAAGCCCATTTGAACTAATTGCCTTTATTCCAGGCTATGTATCCAAGGGTGTCGGTATAATTAACAGCATTGGAAGGCAGAGACAGTATCTTCCCTCGGAGCATGGAATAGAAGTGATTTTGTTTCTAGTTTGTTTTTTGCTTTTGTTTTGTATACACTTTCTAGTACAATAAAGATAATGTCCTCCTCAAGGACAAGTTTAATAGATTTGTTTACAGTCCAATATAATAAAAGTTTCAAGTTTCCTAAGCTTGACGTTCTTCCAGCTGTGCTGAGCATCTACCTGGGCCTCTCTACTTTACCCCCGTGGGACTGGGGAGACAAAAGGATTTCAACTGAATATGAATCCCATGCTAATCCTGAATCATGAGTAATTCAGTGCAAGACTTCTCCTGTCTTCCCTCAGCACCCATGGAACCTTATAAACTAGAAATTGGGTAAAATCCTAGCCCCCTTCACAGTTCTTAACTGTTGCCATACAAAGTAAAAATGAGAAAGAATGTTCATGCAGAGGGTAAGCTTCTAAAGATAAAAGAAATTAAGGCTATTTAAAAACTTGTAAAGAACAAATCATTGGACTAGGAAAAGCATTCATTTTGTAATGACTTCTGGGAATATGGCCTTCATACTAAATATTATATTAAATTACCAGAAAGTAGTGATTTTTCAGAATGGTTAATATAGAGTGTGTACACTAGAAAAATTTCACTTCGTTCTAACTACATCTACAACGCAAGTTATTACAGAGGCTCTTCAATCCCTTTAAAAAGCAAAGCAGGTAGGAAAGCTTTTAGTAAATGGTCAAATTTAATATTCAAGAACAAATGTGTTCTAATAGATATGCAACTCCCTCAATATATTCAAGATACTTCTATGTTAATATAAAGGAGCAGGCCTTCCCTATCTCCTACCACATTATAAATATCTTTCCAAAAAGAGGATTCTTAATATAAAAAGAAACTATGCTCCCTGAATTTAGTATATTTCTTTTACGTATATCCCCAATAGAGTGCTCATTTCCTCCAATACTTATACTATTCAAATATTTGTGAGAAATTATTACAATCTTCTTAAGTTATTATATATCTAGCTTATTTAGAATGAGGTTCTTTCTTCTCTTCTCTCTAGTCTAAAGATAAACTATCTCCCATATAATTTTAAATTCTCATCATAATCTTATCTATGAAACCTTTTTCTTGAGATTAAACATATGTGGGATCTTTATTCTGGTGACCTCACAATCCTGGACCAGTGCATTGATATCAATCAAGCAAGTAGGCTTATGGGTTCACTGTTTGTAGCAACCTATTTAGAGCTTGATTGAACTTTAAAGCCCTTCTGTCCTGGTATCTTCAGTGAAAGGTAATGAAGCTGAATCTCTTGAGCTTAAATGACTTGTCCAACTCACAAATAAACTATTTCAGGGATATCTCCACTATAGAATGTCAATGACTGAGGGGAAAATAACACTCCAGTATTAACAGGCAAATTCTTGAGAGAAATCAGGAAATGTCAACCTCATGAAAACCATAAAGAAGTGGAAAGTGAGTAAAAATTGCCATAATCCTCACATTTGAAATTCAAGTGTATGTTAATGACTTTCAGAGCCTTTCTAAAGCAAAAAAGAAATTCCAAGGACTAGTGAAATGGGTCATAAGACACACTGGGTGTTTCTGAAACCCCCAACATAGAAATTACATTTTTATACTGTAAAATATCTTTCAACTACAAATTATCACATTAAAAGAAAGATTTATTCTTAAATAGATGAAAACACTTATTTACATATTTTTTGGAAAGAAAACATACTGTTTTAAAGATATAGTTGTAACTTTCAGGAGTTAGACCACAGATCCCAATTTGAGAGACATTAGATGAAGGGTATATAGACATATAAAAGCAAAAGGCAGTAACAGGTCACATCCACTGAAATGAAAGGCTGTATAAAATATAAAGAAAACGGCTGTTCATTCTGCTTAGTACTGGGGAGATAGTAAAGGTTTAATAGAGAAATTGATTTTTAAGCTAAGTTTTGAGAGGTGAGACAGTACTGACAGACCAACAGCATGATTGATTGGAAGCACTCTAGGTAAAGGAAGCATCAGAATGAATATACAATGGCATAAGGTCATGAACAACAGCATATTTAGTGAATTTGTGATATTTCTGTAGGGTTAATGATAGGTGCTAAGCAAGAAAACATGAAGGGGTCAATAGGAAGAGAAGGGGGCAAAATAGAAAAAAATGTTGAATTAGAAGGTTAAAAAACAGATGCAGCTTATTAAGGAACATCTACTCATGGAAATCAAAGTGAAGAGCAGTCCTGACTTACTCAGGGCTTAGGGGTTTCCAGGACACAGAACATCAATGTTGAAATTGGGACAGTCCCAGGGAAATCAAAATGGTTGGTCATCCTAATTTGAACATTAAAAAAGTATATCTGTTCGGTTATCATGGGTGCAGTTTTTTCTAACTGTATATTAATCTACACTATATTAAATTCTCTTTAATGGCATTTCATATTTCATAGCTCTGCTCTCACATTTGCTTAATGGAATGGACTAAGTTCAGTACCTAAATTCTCTATTTATCATCATAAAAAGATAAACAGTCTTTCATCTCAAAGTTAAATTCAAAGTTCTTTTCTCTGCCCTCAAACCTGGTAGAGCTGTGTGTCCCCAGGACAACAAGGTTAGCTTCAAGAGGCAGCCAAAAATGATCAGTCCACTAGCTTCTATACAATGTGCTAACTGTGACTGCTTCTAGCTATTTCCTCTAGGTCACCAATGGTTGTACTATCCTCTACAAATCATTTAGACAGATACCAGTCAGAATTGGGATAGCAACATAGCAAAGTAGTTAACAAAAACTCTGGGGGGCTCCTGGGGGGCTCAGTCGGTGAAGCGTCCAACTTCAGCTCAGGTTATGATCTCATGGTTCCTGGGTTCCAGCCCACGTTGGGCTCTGTGCCTACAGCTAGCTTAGAGCCTGGAACCTGTCTTCGGATTCTGTGTCTCCCTCCCTTTCTGACCCTCCCCTGCTCGTGCTGTCTCCCTCTGTCTCTCAAAAAAACAAAAACAAAAACAAAAACAAAAACAAAACCAATCTCTGGTGTCAGATTGTGTGGCTTCAAAAAGTCATTTGGCTAATTAGTAATAGAAGGATTCAAAAAACTCTGCCTCAATTTCCTCCACTATAAAATGGGGATAATAATAATATTCCCTAATATTAGTCTAAAACACCATACAAAACCAACGTACATATGTAAGAGCTCTAACATGATAAATGTTCATTTTTCACCCCCTTAGTTGTCCAGGGCAGGCATGGAGATTGTAAACCAGTTCTCATGATAATCGAGAAAGCCTGTGCCTTCCAACATGTAGCTCATAAAGCCATTCGAGCGGGGATGATATTTTATGTGGCAGTTGGCAAAAGGAAAAAGAAATCAAGAACGTACATCAGAATCTTCAAGGTTTTGAGTAGAAGTACAACACATTCCTTCCTCTCACATTCCCTTTTTCACAAGGCCATACCTACTGTTACAGAAAGCTGGAAAATGACAAAATTTTAGTTGTTTAGTTGTTTAGAAGATTAAGTAATATATATGAAGGGCTTTTAAAAATTCCTGATACAGGCTAAGTGCTCAATACACAATAGCTGTTATTACCACCAGAGGCTTAGCTGTTCTAAGGTCCTTTCTCGCTAATGAACACAAGGGGGTATCACTTGGAAATCTCAGCAGCAGGAACGGTACTAAGTAGAGTAGATAGAATAATGGGCCTTTATGAATTCAAAAAATATATTTTTTAATTTTTAATGTTTATTTTTGTGAGAGAGACTGAATGTGAGCATGAGAGGGCAGAGAGAGAGAGGAAGACACAGAATTGGAAGCAGGCTCCAGCTTCTGAGCTGTCAGCACAGAGCCTGATGTGGAACTTGAATTCACGAACCATGAGATCAGGACCTGAGCTGAAGCTGGAGACTTAACCAACTTAGCCACTCAGGTGCCCCTAAAATTAATTTTTTAAAACTTGAGAAATTTAATATTCATATATTCATATTACAAAAGTAACTTCAGAATCTTTTAAAATAAAATCTTGCTGGTAATCAAAAGAATCCAACAAGTTATCCTTATCCTGAAGGCTGTGACACTTCCCACTTGGAACCTGTTCAGCAAGATCCAACCTTGGATTTAAGATTACTTCTTTTGATGGCTGCATGTGACTCTTTTTCCCTGGCTGTGCAAGATTAATTGCCACTGATTACTTCCTCTCAACAGTGACCTAAAGTGGTTTGGGGATGACACTGCTGGGTTTTCTACCCTTTCTCAGTGACCTTCAAACAGAGCTGAAGCCAACTCTTCTCAAACTCTTTCATTAATGAGCTGATGCTTCCATTTTGAGTATGTTCCTGCAAACTCATCATGAAACTTCTGCCTTATAGTTTTAAAAGTTAATGGACTTCAACTTACTATTCAGCAAGGTGTATACATTTACAAATCACCAGGTAGCCACCATTATAGCTTATATTTGATTAATAAAATTATATTCCCAAATAAACAAGTCATGTAAGCATGGTAATTATATTACTTGTTAGCTGAAGCCAGTAATTGTCTCCCCACTGGGCAGCTTCCCACTTTTTTTTTAATCGTTTTCTTCCCTGTCAGAAAATAATCCCTTACGAAGTTGCCAAGTACTACATAACACCTACAAAGCTAAACTCACAATTCTCTTCACCCTATTTCTGACTCCCAAATTTGCAGACAAATAAACTGAATGAGTCCTTGTTCTGAGTTCTTGATTTTTACACCATGAATTTTTTTTTGTAATTGACAGGTTAGACGTGCTTTATTTTCTAAGACCCGTATAACAGACATCAACTTAGAAGTTTATTGTTCCTCGCTGAACAAAATTTCACTTTTTGAATTTCATTCTAAAGATGCATTTATTAGCTAATAGTTCAACATTTCTTTCAGGTTTTTTGGTAGGTTTCACTTTTTTTTAATGAATTTATTTTTAGAGAGAGAGTACATGTGCACTCAAGTGGGAGATGGTCAGAGAGAGAAAGAATCCAAAGCAGGCTCTGTGCTGTCAAGTGCAGAACCTCACGGGAGGCTCGAACACATGAACCATGAGATCATGACCTAAGCCAAAGTCTTATGCTTAACCAAGTGCACCCAGGCACCTGGGCAAGCTTCACTTTTAACGTTTTATCTAATGTTTATTCAAATTGCAACTAAAGAATATTCTAGAAATTTGGAGATTTCTTTTCATTCATTCAGAGGAGCTAGTTGGACACTTACTATGCATCAGTCACACTGTTGAATCCAGAAATACTGTGGGAGAATAGATAAAGTTCCCTACTCAGAGTTTACATACAAGACAGTCTGGAATAGAATTTAAGCAGCAAGCTGAAGAATGGAGGAGGCTTAGCTAGAAGGAAGTAGAAGAGATGTGTAAGGATTACTATGGCCCAAAAATTATGTTGCCTGGTTTTTCAAAGTCTGAGTAAGTTCAGACAGAGAGAATATTTACCTTTCCAAAATGAATGTAGACTGTCACTGGGAATACGAGGCCTTAACATTTCATAAGGTTTTAGTTATAAAGTTCATAAACACGAAATATTATTCTAAAATTATGACAGTGGTTACTTTGCCACTTTCCCAGTCTTTTCTGAGCTATTCTGAGACCCTAAGACCCAATATTTAGATAATAACTAGAATATGACCCGAAGATTCACTCTCAGATGGGAAATAAGGGAGCATCTTGAGAAGGTCTCCCTCACAGTGCAGGCCTGCAGGAAAGGGACAGCAGCTGCTAGAGGAAGGGCATGTAAGTCTGCCTTGATCCTTCCCTATTTTCCCTATGGGAAAAGAGCCTCAATCTGCAAAGGGAAGGACAATTTCAAACCAGTAAAATGGAGGTAAATGCCCCTTTTGTTGACAGATTGGTTGCAAAGTTTAAATATATAAATAAAGTTATATACAAGAACATACTTCAAAATGTTTGAAATGCTATAGGCATTGTGCATAGTGCTATTAAGATCTTCATGAATATGAGAATTAATGAATTCAAGAGAGAATGTAACAATAAATCAGTTACTGATCTTGAAAAACTGCATTTTCAGAGGAGACAAAACACTAGAAGTTACTTATCTAGTCCTGTTTTATGTACTCTTAAAGTATATTGAAAGGAGGGCATGTTACTCCTTCAAGGCTTCATCCCTTTTCTTTAGAGTGATTTACACCAGTTTCAATAGCTCTCATTAATTGGGCAATTTTAAAGTAAGTATACTTAAAATACTTACAGAGAAGAATACAACTTTTAAATGTTCAGCTGGATAACTTATCAAAAAGTGAAAAAGCAAACAAACAAGCCAAAAGAAGGTAACAAACTTCCAGATCAGAAACATAAACTACTAGAGCCTAAAAGTCCAAATTGTATCCTGGAAGGGAGGGCACAATGCCCTCTTTCAGGAGGACCGTTAGCCCGATTTCTAATACTACAGACTGGTTTTGCCATTTTTTGAACTTTATAGACATGGAATCCTACATATACCATCTTCTATTTGGTTTCTTCTACTGTTCTGGGCAGTGGTAGTTAGTTTAGTCACACCGCTGTAGAGAAAGCCATTATGTTAGTAAACCAGAATTTATGTTGCTTTCTACTACTGAAAGCAGTAGTTGTAGTAGTTGTATTGTTGTATTAAAGAAAGTAGTTGTAGTAGTTGTATTGGTCTAGTATAGGGCTAATTCAATAGTGCTGTTATTAACATCCTTGTATATATCATTTGGTAAACCTAGGTCCCCATTTTTTTTCTTTTTGAATATATACCTGAGACTAGAGTTATTAGGTTATTGGATATGCACATATTTAGCTTTAGTCCATACTGACAAAACAAGCCCTAAGATGATAATTTTCTCCTACAAAGGCATATGAAATGTCTTATTGCTGCACATCCTCATTAATAAGTAGCACTGCCAGTCCTTTAGATATATACACATTCTGGTGGGTTTGGAATAGTCATTTTGTGGTTTTAATGTACAGTTCTTTGATGACTAGCAATGTAGAGCCTAACGAATCAAAGTGTAGCCCAGTAAACAACAGTATGTACATCAGATGGGAGCTTGTCAAACATGTACACTCTTAGATCTCACCCAGATCTACTAAATCTGAATGTGCATTTTCAAAGGATCCCCAGTTGGTTTGTGTCCGTGTTAAAGCTTGAAAGGCATTGATGTAGAGCATCGTTTTATACACGTACTGCAAGCTGAGTAGCATGTTCTAATAAATGCTTTCTAAGTCCAGTTTCTGTGTGGGGATCTATAGAGCTCAAAAGACCATCACTCCCAAATTTTCAGCAAGAGAAGGCAAAACAAAATGTAAGTTCCCAACGTTTCTCGAACTCACAAAACAGTGAGGTATTGGGATGGCTGACTGACCCAAAATCTGGAGACAGGCAGATGACTGCAGTGTTACCTGAGACAAGCAAAACCAAACACTGGTTTGAAAAAAAAAAAAAAAAAAGAGTCCCACTAGACTAGTTGATGAATTCCCAGGCCCAGTGTGGGCAGCAAGACTGAGAAGCCTTGTAACCACCTTGTTGCACCTGTTAGGAACTTTAGCACAACGTTGAAGAGACGGTATTATAGCAGGCCTCTTTTTTGTCATTAGGGGAAAAAACTTTCAATAATTCGCCATTAAATATGATGTTTGCTCTTGGATTTTTACACATATACATACACACACATAGAGATATATATCAAACAGAGAGAAATTCTCCTCTCTCTGAGCTAATTTGTTTTTGGTTTTGCATGAGTGACTGTTGAATATTATCAAATATGTGTTCAGCTTATTTCTGGAGGATCATATATAATTATTATGTTGATATGATGAGTTATACTATAGATTTTCCTATGTTAAGTGATGATTGCATTCCTGGATGAAAGTCATAAAATTCTGTCTTATTTTTATAGCATAGGATTTGATGTAATATTTTGTTGAACAATTAAAATTTTGTTTCCTAGTAATGACTTTGTCAAGATTTGGTATGAAGGTTATAATAGCCTCATAAAACAAGGTAAAAGTGTTTTTTAGTTTCCTTACCTTGAGAATTTTTATGTTCCTTAAGTCCTTGGAAAGTTTATTATTTAAGTTGCATGGAATATGAGTTTTCTTTTTAGAAAAGTTTTTAAAATAAATGCAAGGTATTTAACAAATTTAATTTTTTCTTTTCATCTTGTGTCAGCACTAGTGTTTCAATAATTTTTCTATTTAAACAAAATGTCAAAATGAATAGCTTAAAGTTATTCATAACATTCTTACTATCTACTTACTGTTTACACTTTCTGTTTAGAATTATTTTAATTCCTAATGGTAGTTATTCTTGTGTTGCCCTGTCCCCTCCTGCCCAGCTTCAGTTTTGCCAAATGTTAGTTCTACTGATATTTTAAAAGAACCAATTGGAATTTTAGGCTCTGTCCTATATTTGTTTTTAGTTTCTTTGCTCTCTATTCCTAAATTTTTTCGTTTGTTTGTTTTTGTTTTGTTTTCCATTTAACTATTTGGTTTGAATTTTCTGTTATTTTCTATCTTTAGGATATGAAATTTTACATCATTAATTTTCAGTCTCTTTATATTTTGCACATTTGAATACCCACATTTTCTCTAAGTACAGCTGTTGTCACATTTCCCTGGCTTTTGGTATATCAAATCGTCATTAGCCATCAGTTAAAACTATTTTCTCATTTTCTTTTCTTATCTCACTGGCCACCTGGAGTTAATTCAAAGGATATTGTTCAACTTCAGAGAAGTTAGTTTTTCTAGTTATCTTTGTTTGTGACTTCTATCTTACTTCCATTGTGGTTGAAGAAGAAATCATTTCATTAAGGACTGTTTTATTACTCAGTATAAGATCAATTTTGGTAAATGTTTCATAGTTTACTTTAAAACAATTTAATTTGTTATTACTCTTAGTGTCACTCAGGCCGAGTATATGAATTACTTTCATAGAATGAAAATGAAAATGAAAACAATTTGTGTTTGAGCATTCAAATACAGTAGCCACTCTTCACATGTGGCTGTTGAGGATCTGAAATACACCTACCTCAACTGAGGAATTTAATTTAATTTTATATTAATTGAATATAAATTTAAATTTAATAGCCACTACAAGTACATTCTACAAGATGTAAATTGATAAAGCCAATGTAAATACTTTTTTTTTTGATGTCTTCATCACTTTTCTTTGAACCTTCCTATATTTAAGAAATGTGTTTTATAAAAAATATGTAGCGGTGTTCATTTTTGAAGTCAGTCTGAAAACCTCCATCTCTTATAGGTCTTATTTTATCCATATATATTGAGGGCTACTAGTCATCTGTGTGTGGGTTATGTTTTTCATCTTACCATACATTTTTGTTTGACCAGCTCATTTTAAATTTTGTTTGATTCACTTTCCATTCATCAAATATCTCTATTTTTTCCACTAGATCTTGTTTGTAACAAATTCTTGAACTCATATTCTTGGGGTTGTTCTAAAGATTTCCACATACCGTCTTGACTTATCAGAGTCTGATACAAACGAACACTTCTATCTTAGAACCTTCTCATTAGAATCTTCAGAACGTTTTAACTATTTACTCCTTCCATTCTCTGCATGAGTGTGGTATATCTTATATCTTGTGTATCTAACTCATATTCTCAAGCTTCTAAGACATCATTACATTTATACAAACATTTATCTTTTTCAGTGTTCTTTGTTCTTTCTTGAATGTCCATGTGTTTGATATTTTTTTCTGGATATTTAAGGAATTCCTTTTTGTTTCTTATAAAAATGGTCTGTTGTCAACAGAGCTCTCGGTTTTTATCTGAAAATGTCATTTCCCTCTTTCCAATTTGAGTATTTGTAGAGTTCTAAGCTAACACATTGCTTTGCTTTCTGTATTTTGTTTCTCACTTTTTAAAGTTGGTATTCTATTGTTTTCTGATATCTATTGTTCCTTTGGGTAAGTTTTTTTTTTTAATCATTTTTGCCTCTTATTCCATTGACCTTTTTTTTTTTATTTCAGTGTTTGGTTTTCAGTAATTTTAATATGGTGTGCCTACGTACAATGTATTTACTTTGCATCATGCTTGGGGTTCATTAGTGTCCTAAATGTGAAATTAAGGTCTTTTGGTTTAGAAATATTCAGCCATTATCTTATCAAATATTCTGTCTTTTCTTTCAGGAACTCCAGTTACAGGTATGTTCGAATGTATGTACCTTTCCTTAGAGGTACACATAGGGGATTTGCCTTTATGCCGATAGCATAGGGACTTATTCACTCTCATCTAATAAACTGATCGAAGTAAGGCTCACACTGAAGCTTTTCAAAAAGACTAAAGGGGCACCTGGGTGGCTCAGTCAGTTGAGCATCTGACTTCGGCTCAGGTCACGGTCTCACGTTCGTGGGTTCGAGCTCCGCGTCGGGCTCTGTGCTGACAGCTCAGAGCCTGGCCCCTCCCTGCTCACGCTCTGTCTCTCTGTCTCAAAAATAAATAAAACATTAAAAAAAAAAATCTAAACAGAGTATTTTGCAAACAGAAGGGCACTAACATTTGTCCATTTAAAAGAAAGCGAAGGGCACCCTAGGGAAGGCCTAGGTGGTTCAGTCTGTTAAAGCATCTTGCTTCAGCTCAGGTCATGATTTCATGGCTTATGGGTTCAATTTGACAATAAACTATTAAAAAATAAAAAATATTTTAAAAAACGAATAAACATTTTTTAAAAAGTTAAAGAAAGGGAGAAATACCACCAGTTAAACAATGAGAACTTAATTTCTCAAGCAAGCTTTGAAATACTTCAACCTGTAGAAAGATTTCTTTATATTCTATACAAGAATATGAAACTGAAATCTATTACTTTGGGGCATCTACGTTTTGTAAAACATTTAAAAGAACCATAAACAGACAACACTCTTGGTGAGTTTTGTCTTACAAAAAATTTGATCAGAAAAGCTACTCTGCATGAAGGAAACTATCTGTGAAAAAATGTATAACAAAAAATTTATACATATCAATGCAAAGAATCATAATGAATAAGTTTTTGTTTGTTACAGAATTTGTGCAGATCTTACTGTATAGACTTTTCTATATTAGAAATGTTAATAGAGAGTGGTCAGTTGAAAGTATCAGCAATTTCAAATTTATATTTGTGGTTTCATAAAATATAGAATTAAATATATTTAGAATACATTCTTTAAGAAAATAACTGATATAATATTAGAGACATTTTATAAATTAAGACATTATTAAGTAATGTGAATATACTTTTTGCCGCTTAAAGCCAAAAATTTTATTGCTTATGTTATTTTTAATTTTCAGTTAATAAAAAGGTTTTATGAAGTATATGGATTTATATTTCAAAAAAAGTTTTATTTTTCAAAACAATTGAATGAGTTTTTATATATACATCCATTGCTAAAACATTCATTGTCAACACATTTAAAAATCTTGGAAATATGAATATCATTTTGGATATTAGTCTTTTATTCTCAAAAGGATCATGGACAGATAATTATTTGGCCAGTCTACTTTGAAGATTTGTGTTATCCTTTCTAGTTTCTGCTTTCTCCCCATAAATTAAAAACATTTATGATCTTTGACATATGGAGACTGACTTTCCATTATTTTATTAGAAACAGGGTCTTTTTCATATATGGTGACATGAACTATTACCAAGCAATTTCATGTCATCTGCGTTCATGAAAAAAATTTTGAAAAAAATGAATCTTCAGTTTCTCTTCAATAAAATATGGGCTTGAGAGAATTATATGAGTCTGAATCTCAGTTATACCAATTACCACTGAATCTTAGGAAGTTATATAAACTTTTCATCTCTCATTTATCTATATTATAAATGTAATAATGCTTACTTCACACATTTTCTGTAAATATATTATCTTAATTCACCAAATTGGCAATCATCAAAAAGCTTAACAGTACACTGCTGGTGAAAACAAGGGGAAACATTCTCACACATGACCTGTGGGACTGAAAATTGATACTTAAGGTGAAGAATTTGACAGTATTTAATCAAACTACATATGCATTCTGCTTTCAACTCAGCAATCCCACTTCTAAGAACATACACTGAAGATTAATCTCCAAAACAGAAATATGTATCCAATAACATTAGTCCCTGCAGCATAAATTATCATTGGAAAATATGGAAACTATTCAAATATAGATGATTCATTGAATAAACTATGTTATATACATGACTTTTAGCAGTATAAAATTAAAAATAGAATGAGGCATATGAACAATTGTAGAGGGGTTTCTAGATGGTATTACAAAAAAAAGTAAAACATTTATTAGGCCGTGTTTTGTTTTTATAAAGGTAGGGGGAGGATTATAAAGTATCCACACTATACTTATCTTTCAAAAAGAAATATATGGAAAATACATCAAAAGCCAATAAGACTTTACATTAAAGAGTAGGGGGCACTGAGTGGAATGGATATAGGAAGTAGGAACATTTGTCTGAAGTTTTGCATATTTGCAGTTTTTTGAAAGCAAGAAAATATTGTACACTACAAAAACAGTCTACAATACTAGTAAAGGAGGGGATCTAAAAGGGAGAGAATGATAATGAATCTATTTTCAAAGGAACATCAAAAACAACCTGAAAAGGAAATAACTAATGTAAGCAGCTCATAAACACATTATTTGTCTATATATCCTCTACCTTCGGTAGCGTGAATTGACAAGGGGAGGGAACTATCTGAACATTAAGATAATTAAGCAGACTAATGAATTAGAGAGAATTGAAAAAATCGAGTGGCAGCTGGATGAATCAGTCGGTTGAGCATCTGTTTCTCAATTTTGGATCAGGACATGATCCCAGGGTCATGAGATTGGGCCTCACATCTGGCTCCATGCTGAGAAGGAAGCCTGCTTAAGATTCTCTCTCCCTCTGGCCCTCTCTCACTCACTCTCTCTCTCTAAGATAAAATAAAGCTAAGTTTTAAAAAATAATTGAAAAAGTGGAAACTTATTGGTATATATCAGTTATTGTTTCAAAAATGCATGCATTTACAAATACATAAATGCATTTATCAGTGGGAGGGGAACTGTTGCTTACAATAGAATGTCAAGTGCCAGCTAGTAATGAATATGGAGCAGGTATTAGAAATTGGAAAATATCATTTTCAACCATAGAGAAGTTTTATTAAAGAATCATCAATAGATGTTAAGACTTTGAGGAAAATTTCAATGAGCACATGTATTTCATGCCTTTAAATTTGTTTCCCACAAGTTGCAAGGGAAGAAGATAGTAAATTATGCAGTGAAGACATCAGACATCTCCTTGTCTGGGTATTCACAATTTCCTGAGAGGGACACAATATCACTTACATATTATTCTAGCCAGAAGTATATAATGGGTATCTAATGATGATAACACATAAAGCACACACACACACACACACACACACACACACACACACACAGATTGAGGAAGCTTTTATTACATAGAAGTAGGTGACAACTATATTTTTTAAAGTGTCAAGGTCACAAAACACAAATTCTATGGTAATGTTCCAAATTTTTAAGAAGATTAAATAGATAAGACAACTTAATACCTATGTCTTACAGTGGTACAAAATATTCTATCAAGGAAGTTATTTGTTCAAGTGAAAAAATTGCATTACAGATGATAGATTAGATAGAACTATTGGATTACTGTTATAACAGTTACTGACTGTTCTGTGGTTATAATAATATTCCTATTTTTAGGAAATGTGCCAAAAGATCTGGTAGTAAAGGTCATGTTACTCAACTTATTCTAATAGTGTTAAACATTAGCAGTAGGTGAATGTATATAAAGGGTATAAAGGTGTTCTCTGTACTTTACTTATTCTTCAACCTTTCCTGTAAGGTTGAAAGAGTTGCCAAGTAAAATGATAAAAATCTTATTGTTAATTAATACTTTCGTTTTGTTCCAAGTATATGACAAGTTTGGCAAGTCCTCAAAGAAGATTAAACCCATTAGTCAGGGCCTCCTATTATTCTCTTTCTACAAGTGAAGACACTCAGTTTCGGAAGACTTTGAGGGGAAAAAGACTGATAAATATTACAAATTGAAAGCAGTTTCTTAAACTTACATGTTACCACTTTTTTAAAGACAGTCCTATTGCTGTAAACCATTCACTTCAGTGTCTCTCACCCACACATGCACACTCTCACACATCTCTTTTGAACATTTACTAAGCTCCGTTGTGTGAAAATCTACAGTTCAGAATAAAAAGACCCTGAAAGGACAAAAGACTGCAGTTTGTCTGTCATCTCTCTATTATCTTTTCTTTGGCTGCTTCACTGTGAATTGTTTATTTTATTGAATTTCGTGAGCAAGCCAAGGATATTTCTTGTTCCGAATTCCACTCACTGGTATTTTTATAAATACCAAGCAGTCATAATGAGACCCCCACACCTCCCAGAGCCATGGATGAAAAGCAGACTCTTTGCATAGACTTCAAATCATCCTTGTTGAGTTCAAAAGAGTTCTCAGAAGGCTATTTTAAAAACAATGTAATCGAGAAGCATCAAGGTCTCTGTTTTGTGTTTGAATGACGTTAATAGAAACCAATCTTTATATAAAAATAAAACATTTTTTAGATAAAAGAAAGTTGTAAGGTGATTTTTTAAGATGCAAAAATACAGTTATTCAAAACAGTTTACACTTCAAAAACAATTAGACTTTTTTCAGAATGCTATCCTCTAAGACAGTAAGAAGTCCAAAAACCAGGCTTTGAATCATTTTCAATGATTCTCCTAAGTGCAAACAATAAGGAATCTCCTGGAAAAAACTACTATATAGATAAGTTGAATACCATATCCCAATGTTCTGGTTTTAGTCACCTTCCCCTCAGATAAGTCTCTAGACTTTAACAAGAAGGTTAAAAAAAGCAGTTGTGGAGTATGCACTTCTTTTTCAGTCACTATCATAAAAATACACTCTTATTATCACCTTAATATCTCTGTCTCACGGATAGGTTAAAGAAAAGCGAATTAATTTATCTATGTTGGACCTGATGGAAAAAAGATGATATAATTTAGTTACCACCATCTTTCCTTACCAGTAAGTACTCAAAGCCTGGACCTGTGGAGAACGTCTAACCATTATCTGGACAGCCCTCCTATTAAAAAATATTGTTAGCACTTGGGCTTACTGGAGCTTACTTAAAAGATAAGATACATTTTTTCGTGTATGGAGTTTAGTGAGCTCCTTATATATTTTGGATACTGTCCTTTATCTGATATGCCATTTTCCACTATCTTTTCCCATTCTGTCGGTTACCTGTTAGTTTTTTTATTGTTTCCTTTGCCTTGCAGAAGCTTTTTATCTTGATGAGATCCCAGTAGTTCATTTTTATTCTTGATTCCTGGGGATGTGTCGAGGAAGAAATTGCTGCGATTAAGGTCTAGGAGGCTATTTCCTGCTTTCTCCTCTAAGGTTTTTATGGTTTCCCGTCTCACATTCAGATCTTTTATCCATTTTGAGTTTATTTTTGTGAATGGTGTAAGAAAGTGGTCTAACTTCATTTTTCTACATGTTGCTGTCCAGCTCGCCCAACACTGCCTGTTGAAGAGGCTGTCTTTTTTCCACTGGATCCTCTTTCCTGCTTTGTCAAAGATTAATTGGCCATATACCTGTGGGTCCAGTTCTGGGTTCTCTATTCTATTCCATTGGTCAATTTGTCTGTTTTTGTGCCAAAACCATACTGTCTTGATGGTGACAGCTTTGTAGCAGAGGCTAAAGTCTGGGATTGTGATGGCCCCCCTCCCCCATTTTGGTTTTCTTTTTCAATATTACTTTAGCTATTCAGGTTTTTTTGTGGTTCCATATAAATTTTAAGATAGTTTGTTCTAGCTTTGAGAAAAATGCTGGTGCAACTTTGATGAAGATTGCATTGAATGTGTAAATTCCTTTGGGTATTAATGACATTTTCACAATGTTTATTCTTCTGATCCATGAGCACAGAATGTTTTTCCATATCTTTCTGTCTTCTTCAATTTTCTTCAAAGTCTTCTATAGTTTTCAGCATACAGGACTTTTACATCTTGGAAGAAATGGGCAGAAGACCTGAATAGACACTTCTCCAAAGAGGACATCCAGATGGCCAACGGGCACATGAAACGATGCTAAGCATCACTCATCATCAGGGAAACACAAATCAAAACCACATTGAGATACCACCTCACACCAGTCAGAGTTGCTAAAATGAACAAATCAAGAGAATATAGATGCTGGCAAGGATGTGGAGAAACGGGCACCCTCCTACACTGTTGGTGGCAATGTAAACTGGTGCAGCCGCTCTGGAAAACAGTGTGGAAGTTCCTCAAAAAACTATCAGTAGAACTCCCCTATAACCCAGCAATAACACTTCTAGGGATTTACCCAAGGGATACAGAAGTGCTGATGTATAGGAACACATGTACCCCAATGTTCATAGCGGCACTTTCTACAATAGCCAAATCATGGAAAGAGCCTAAATGTCCATCACCTGATGAATGGATCAAGAAGATGTGC
>NC_043710.1:75568363-75576733 GCF_006229205.1 Suricata suricatta | reverse complement strand
ATAGGTTTAGCAGGAGAAACCTAACAGAGGACCATAGGGAGAGGAAGGGGGAAAGAGAGCTGGGGAGAGTGAGGGACACAAATTATGAAAGACTATTGAATACTGAAAACGAACCATGAACTGAAGGGGGAAGGGGAGGAAGGGAAGAGAGTGATGGTCATGGTGGGAGGCACTTGTGGGGAGAAGCACTGGGTGTTACATGGAAATCAATTTGAAAATAATCTATTTAAAAAAGATAAATTACATTTAAATTTTTATATTCCAAGTATAATCCATGTCTAATCCAAGCATTTTCACCATATGCCAGGACTGTCACTATCATCTCTTGATTCAACTCCCAAGTCTGGATTCTCCCTATAGGGGCGAGCAGCATATTGGTGGCCACTTTGACATATTTAAATAAAAGTTACTTTATGGGAAAAAAGAAAAAAACAGCATGTAATTTCTGTCCTTGATGGAGTGCATTAAATAAGCAAACACCCCCAACAAGCAAAACAAGTTCTACAATGTAAAAATATTAAAAAAAAGAGACTGCCACCTCAGATAGCTGTGAAATTAGGTGATTAACTAGTTGTTACTTAACCTTCTAATTTCTGTATAAGTCTAATTACATGAAATAGAAGTTGGTGTTTTGATTTTTTACTTTGCTTTTCTGTTTGGAGTGTCATTGTAACTACTATACTGTAAATGATGGAAAATAATTGCATATGTTAAAAAAATAAATTGTGTTACATTCAAAAAATAAAAAAATAAAAATGAAAAACAAAACAAAACAAAAATAAATAAGTATTTTTAAAAAATTAAATAAATAAAAAATAAAGGTTTACAAAGCCACAAAAAAAAAAGTTACTTTAGAAACAGCCAGTGTAAGGATGTCCAGACCCTCCTCTGTCTCCTTGAAAGCAAGAAACAGATCTCCCATGTAAAAAATATCCAATCTGTGTGAAGTAAACAAGATATCCTTATCACCAGGGACAGGAAGTTCAAAGCCAAGAAAGCTACAAAAATAAACATTGTTACTTTTTTCTAATTTACTACCTCTGCCTAAGTTCTGCTTATAATTCCCTACTAGTTAAGAGCTCAATCAGCTGCTTTTTTTTTTTTATCTTGTCAATTTCTTACAAATTTATTGTCTCTGTTTAAATGCATCATAAAATCTACCTGCCTTACTCATTTTGGGGAGGTCTCAATTTCACTATTGAACCTCCCATAGGCATATAATAAAATTCTTTTTTATTTTCCTCATGTTAACCTGTTTTATATAAATTTAGTTCTTAGTCCAGCTGGAAATCCTTGAACAGAAGAATCTCTCTCTATATATATCCTCCTATTTTTCTCTTCCTTCTGATTTTAATTTTCAAATTGACCCTGTTGTTTCATGCCTGAGCCTCAATAGTTATGTAAATTTATGTCTTCTCATTTCATCAATCTTGCATATGATTGAAAAAAATAATGTCTTACCAGTTTTCACCAAGTGTATTATGAAATATAACAATGAGATGAATCTTCAATATATACATAATTTTTTATGGTTGCAGCATATTTTGGGGAACTCAGGCTTTGAGAAAGAGGTATATACATGTTGTTTAATGCTACTTGTTAACATGTTAATCCTTTCAATTGCAAGTAGAGATTCACTCTCTTCCTGCTGGCTTATTTCTTTACCAAAACCAAGCAAATAGCTATTTCCAAATGCCTTTGCAGAATGTGGAATTTTGTGATTTCAACTCTTTCTTTTGGCTTACATTTTGGTTAGATATTCGTGGTAATTCTTTTTTCCTGCTTTTATTTTCAGCTTTCCTAAGGCTTTTTCTGTATTTTATATCTCATATAAGTTGTTGGACACATATATTCACAACGGAAGTATATTTTATTTATGATTTTTTCTTTTTATTTCAGAGAGAGAGAGAGAGAGCTAATGTGGGCTATCAGGAAGAGGAGAGCAGCAGAGCCAGAGGGAGAGAGAGAATCTTAAGCAGGTTTCATGCCCACACAGGGCTCAACCTCACATCTATGAGATCGTGACCTGAGCTAAAAATCGAAAGTCAGATGCTTAACCAACTGAGCCACCCAGCTTCCCATAGAAAATTTATTTTCTGATGTATGGTTACTGCTATAATAAGACTTATTTTGTAATTTTTATTTCATATTGCTCACTTATTGTACTTGGTTATTGATTTTTCTTCTTACTCTCCAGGCATTCACAGTTTAATGAAGTTGTGGAACTAAAAAGAACCAGCTTCCAAAGTTCATGGAAGTCAAAGACAGTAGGCCTCACTTTGGGCCCAGTATCTGCAGGTCACACATTCAGATAAACAGCAGTTTAACTCCAGAGAACTTAAGAAATAGTGTGGCTCCTTGGCAGCTGGTTTCTTTAAAGCGGCATCACTGCGGGTTCACAACCAATCCCCTGGACAGCTTCGTAAATTCCCCCTTTGGACATCTATCCCTCTGTCACAAGTATGCCTATACATTGAAACTGCTAAAAAGTCTCTTATTCTTTCTATCTTTGCCTCAGAAGGCTCCATCCTACTCCCAATGCACAAAGACATCAATATCGCACAGCAAGTACCTTTGAATCATGACGTTTTTCTGCCCTCTTTTCTCTTTTGCCATCAGGCTACCCAAACACACTGTATTTCTGATATGTCCTCACAGACATCACATTTTAGGCAGCCTTCCAGGGAAATCTAGTTCGTTGTGAAAGATTGAGTCCATGTTTCTAAGTATTTGCCGCCTTACCTGAAAGGAAGATTATATTTCCTTAATCCCATTGCACACAGGCTTAGTAATGTGACTTTCTTTGGCGAACAAAGTATTTACAAATGTGATGTGTCATTTCAGGGCAGCAGATTTGGGAACCATCATGAGGAGAGCTTTGTCAGTGCTCACGATTCTCTCCGTCACTACTATGGGTAATGTCTCCATGAGGGAAATTACCATGAGTGAGAAATAAACATTGTCAGTTGTAAGTTACCAAGATTTGGGGGTATTTTATGCAGTGTAACCAAGTACAGTAAAACCTTGTTTACCAGCATAATTTGTTCTGGAAACATGCTTATAATCTGAAACACTTGTATATCAAAGCAAATTTCCTCATAAGAAATAATGGAAACTCAGATGATTAATTCTACAACCCAAAAGTACTTATATAAAATGATTACAATACTGTAATATAATACCTTTGAAAACTTTTACAGCTGGTGTGAGGGAGATAAGAGAGAGCGGGGTTATTGTGTAGGATGACTTCCACTATCGCTAATGGATGTTGACTGCAGTATAGTATTAATAAACTCTTGTCACATATGGTACTTAATGTAACAGACAATAAGGCAGAAGAGGAAAGTGTCTATATCAGCAGGCAGCCTAACTAAAGCAGAGCATTCCTTGAACTTACTCTTGTATGGAAAAGCAAAGCCTAGGTGCTTTGAAATGATAGAAAATACACTAGTGCTAGTTGTGGGCACCTTCCAACATTCTGAAAAATCAGTGATTACTGCCAAATGCCACGACCTGAGACTGAGTATCTGAGCCTGGGAGATGATCATTCACAATTCTGCAGGGAGAGAGAGAGAGAGAGAGAGAGAGAGAGAGAGAGAGAGAGAGAACTATTGGCTCAGTTGTGATTATGTGACATTTGGCATCACATACTACCCACATTGCAAGAATTACTCGTTTATCAATTTAAAATTTAATAGAAATGTTTTTTCATTTTGCGGCACAGTCACAGAACAAATTAGTCACAATCCAAGGTCTTACTGTACTTCTTAATCAGTACATTTATTTATATATATATTTAATTTTTTAATGTTTATTTTTGAGAGAGACACACACAGTGTGAGTGGCAGAGGGGCAGAGAGAGAGGGAGACACAGAATCTGAAGCAGGCTCCAAGTTCTGAGCTGTCACCACAGAGCCTGATGCGGGGCTCAAACTCATGAGCTTCGAGATCATGACCTGAGTCAAAATCAGATGTTTAACCAACGGAGCCACCAACATTTATGCATCTTTTTTCTGCATAGTGGTGTTCATGTCTCTCTGGTATATTTGGAGAATAAGTTGTTCCACAAAACAGAAGACTTATTGTGGAAAATACTTATCATATTAGAAATATCAACACATTACTTAATAAGAGAGTAGATAATTTTGATGGAGAAAAACAGAAAAGTATTTAGATCTTCAATAAATTAAGTAAGCTAGTTTATTAGAGGATTTCAAGGAGTACATTATATGGGTTAGGGTAGGAAGAACTCTCTGGATTTTAGCAAAGATGACAAGCAGCCACTACTAATAGAGTGGTAAGTCTGACACACACTAATAATAAGTATTAACCTGAAGCCACACCATTGGTTATGCTTATTGGAAATTTTTGGTGGCTTAGGTTTATTAAAAAAAAAAAAAAAGAATAAAATTCCCAGAAGGCTTTCCAGCCAAACTGTAAGTAAATGATTCCTAAAACAAGTATATGCACATCAAATTTCAGCTTAAGTGTGTGATTAAAACAAAGAGATGAAGTGGGGAGGATATTTTAGTTTTGTATCACTGCAGTAGCAGTTTGTGTTACAATGAGTGCCTGAAAACAATACACATATAAATGTGTATTCCACTTTTGAAGGTCAGTAGGGCTACATTCCTTTTGGGGCTCTAAATTCATTTACTTTCCATTTTCAGCTTCTGGAGTTCCTCTGTTTTCCCTGACTTCACAGCCCTCTCCTCTGCCATCTAAGATAGCAACATCAAGCGGAGTCCTTATTTTGCCATCTTATCAACTCACCCTTGCAAATCCCTTTTGGCTTTGAAGGACGCTTGTGATCACATTGGACCCACCTACAAAATCCAGGATATTTCTCATTTAAGGTCAGCTGATTGGCACTTTTTTCTCTTTGCCACCTAACATTTGGACAGGGTTTGAGGATTGGGATGTAGCCATCTTTAGGGGGCTATTATTCTGCCTATGCAGGAGGCCATTCTGTTTACCAGTCAATATTGAGACTGATGTATAATCATCTCCCAGGTGACATAAGTATGGTCAAATGTTAGAAGGAATTGCAGCAATGCCCTCTCCCTTGGTTTTCAAGATGGGCTCATTCTAAATTTTTTTTTAATGTTTATTTATTTTGGAGAGAGAGAGAGACAGAGGGCAAGCATGGGAGGGGCAGATAGAGAGGAAGACACAGAATCTGAAGTAAGCTCTAGGCTCTGAGCGGTCAGCACAGAGCCCAGTGCAGGGCTTGAACCCATGAACTGTGAGATCGTGACCTGACACGAAGTTGGAATCTTTAACCAACTGAGCCACCCAGGTGTCAGGATGGGCCCTTTACTCCCAACTTAAGCCCATCAAAGAACTATGCTGTATTGCCCTACAGTGATTAAGAATGAAGCGGATTTCTATAAGAGCTTTAACACAGACTTTGCCTGTGTCACCCTGACTGACTCTGAAAGTGTTGTTATTTATGGAGCCTTGCTTCTGGAAGCGCCTACATGACTAAGTGGCTTCCCTCTGCGGGGCCGAGAACTTCATGAAGACAGATTATGCCTGGTCACTGCCACTCTCAGGCTGTTGTAGCCAATTTGTTACCAGAAATTTCATTTTTAGCCTCTACCTCAGCTTTGAAAGAGAACCGTAGGTCTACAAAATGAAGTATAACTAACATTAGAGGATAAAAGCAGCAGGAAAAGTCCCCAAAACTTTTAAATGATTTTAAAGTCTTATCCATTTTTTAAAATATTTGCAACACCAAAATACTACTGACCAGAGTTAATTGCAGTTATCACAAAGCGTCCAGGAACAGGGAAGGAAATTGACATGTAAATTACTTTGTTGTATTTGCAACAGGTGAGGTAGTTTAACGAAATTAAGATAAATGACTATACCTTAACTCTATTCCAGAATTATTGCAATGCGTTCCATTTCATTATCAACTTGTTTTATTACTGACTAAAATCGTTCAGTATTAACATCCTCGCAACACACTACTAACAGTTTTTTATACTCATGAGGCCTTTTTGGATTAGGTTTTGATGAAAGTGGGCAGATTACAGAAGGATGCAAAATAATAAGATGATTCATAGCGTAGGAGGTACACACAGCAAAAATCATAGGAAAAGATTGAAAGGAGTGATATAATCAAGGATGGGTTCTCTAAAAAGTCTTGGTGGAAGGTTCCAAATCAAATTTTTTGTCATTGACATTACAAAGAAAGGAGGAAAAAAATCTCAACTCTTTAGAAACTACTTTCAATATCAAGATCAATGAAACATAGCTAGATTCTTAGACTCAATTAATTGCTGACTAACACTGAAATATGTCCTGTGTATCAGCACAAATTCCTTCCATGATTATTTTTAAAACTCCCATGTTCCTCACACAGGCATCTTTAAAACACAGTCAGTCTACTTTGTGTTACACCCTTAGAGACAATTACATCTTTCTTCAAGTATCATGTGCACTATATTTTATGGTGCTCCTGGTGAAGTCTAACTACTTTATATATAGTAATACCATCTCCCTAATGTATACTGTATTCCTCTAGAATTCTGCTTGCCATTTTCAATATAGAATTATAATGAATTTCAAGCCATGGGGAATAGTTTTATAATAACTCCTAAATGTATTTGTCACTGATTGCTGAAGAATTTTACTTCTTTTTTTCTATTAGGGCTTCTCAGAATTTGCTACTCTATTTTGTCTGAACTAAATTTTAGTTGCATCCTAGCAAGTTTATTGCAAAGCTTCTTTCACTCAACATTTGGTTCTTTTTTTACACAATGCCATCTACCTAAAATTATTTTCAAACCGAAGCATACTGGTTTTCACAGTTACACATATTAAGCAGAAATTAGTGAAAAGATTGGGGTATATTTCACTCCATGCCAAAAATAAAGTTGGTGGAAAAGCAACTGAAAAAAAGACTTTTTGATTTAAAAACAGGAAACAAGTAGATGAACACCACCTGAATGGAATAGGGAAAAAAATGTATCTTTTCTTCCTTTACTCCTTCTTTCTTTACTATCCTGAGCTTGTGAAAGAGGACTCTACTGCCTCCATTATGTCCTCAAACTTTCTAGTTGGGTTTTTCTTTCTACCCTGTCTTGAGGCTCAGGTGGAAAACCCTCTGGACAAAGCATCACCTGATGAGAACAGAAACTACCCCTTCAGGCATAAGGACTGAAATGGGTCAGCAACACACAACCCACGATTGACTCAATTTGACTTTACTGCTCAATGATCAATTTACTGCAATTACAATTGCCTTTACTGCTCACCTACATCTAACCACCCATCTTTGTCCCACAATTTCCTTATAAAAACCCAGAACATTTTTGACACTTTGGAGTGCCAAACAGTCTGTGAGACATTATTCTGCTGTCTTCCCAGTGCTGGCCTCACTGAAATAAAGTCCTTTCTTGCTTTGCTACCATTCATTTCTCTGTCTTTGGATTTTGTCAGTGGTGAGTGGCCAGATCTGGTCTGCTTGGGACCCCTGGAGCCAAGAGTTCTCGCATTCCTGAGTCCTGGCTACACTTGCAGAGATACTGTTCTACTACTTTCCCTTGATCAATGTTAATTTCTCTCACAATCCTCGCCTTTAGTTGCCCTCATCATTCTTTTTGGCTGGAAAGGAGAAAACCAATAACTTTGAATAACATGAAGAAAAAATATATTTTATCAGTATTTATATGGATAATATATTTATATCAGTGTTTATATGGATAATAAAAGTCAAGAGAGCTATTTTATAGTTTGAAGACCAAAACAATCAGAAGGAAGACACATGCAGACTTATATCTTCTATAAAAAGATAGTAATAAGCTCCTCCTTTGCCTTATGTTAATAGTACAATGTCGGATATGTCAATAAAATTGCAGGTTTTGATTTTGGAGTTTTGGTCCAGAAAAGGAAGGTAAGAAGAGGCTTTAAAAAGGAAAAAGTCAGTAGAGCCCAAAGTTAAAAATCCACATAAACAGAAATGGAAGTAATTTGCCGGACTGCCCAAATGCCATATTAGTGAACATTGACTGCATGCCTCAATGACCAAAGAGCTGTAAAGAGCCACAGGACATCTAGAGATGATTCAGGCACTTGAGCGAGGATTGCACATCACCTGAAAAGAGTTCGCTTATTAACTCTTTCTCGGTTTTGTCCTATAAACACTTCCCCATGGCAAACAATCAATACATCACAGTTTCTTTTGTCTGGGGAGAGCAAGGTCTTTCTGTGACCTGAAACCTTGTTTGGACCCAAGCAAATTGTCCCCTGGAAAACAACTTCTTTTATCAATGGCTAAATTTTCTCCCACAAAGATTATTACATCAATTAACATCTAACCTTACACTTGAGCAGAACTGAACTGAATCAATTTCAGATATC
>NC_043710.1:75553468-75568263 GCF_006229205.1 Suricata suricatta | reverse complement strand
TGAAAATATTGGCACTGTAAAAGGAATTTTCTTACCAGACTACATGATTTAGGATTAAAATAAGAGTCAAGGAAATGAACAAGAACCAATGGAATTTCCTGAGCAGTTATCAGTGAATATTTTTTTAGGCTTACTGCTAGCAGATTTTATCCAACTGTGTTTTATCATGAAACTTTCAATAAAATGTAAATAAAAACCCTATCCCATAAAATGTCCCCTTATTTGTAGAATCTACCCATTCTGGAACTGCATATGCCCATCACTGTCTTCAGTATATTCCCAGAGCCAAGTGGCAGATGTACCATGCTGCCGGAGAATGACTTGCCTGTCCGTGTGACTACACATCATGACTGAATTTGCAACATCCCATCAGTTACAAAATGCTCTGTTGGCACAGCCTTTTCTGGCAGTGACCAGATGGTTGCTTCTGAATTCACACTTACAGGAAGGCCAAGCAGCCTCATAGGTAAGCTCAGAGGTACAGTATTTTCATGAACATCACAAATTGGCAGATTTTGTTATTAGACAGAGGAAGTGAAGAGTTATACTTGTCGCCAGCTTCCATAAATTCACTGTCTCTGGGTCAATGCTTTCACTTAAATGGCCTTCATCAGCTTCTTTCCCATTAAATTCCAACAGTGCCTATCACTTCGATACCTCCTCACCATGTACACGTCTGAGCAATTCCTTCTCTTGCTCTAGAGTTATTCTCTTCCTGAACACCTCAAAAAGGTCCCTGGAGTGAACAGATCATGACGAATTGCAATATCTTGCTTACCATGATGTTCTTTTTAAGAGCCATACCAACTCACTGTACTTCTCAAGCTTTTCCTCTCTCTCTGAGTCTTAGAGTAAACTATAAAGATTTCAAAACTCTTGACAAGTTATTACAGTCTCTATCCCTTTTTGGTAAAGCCTATTTTCCTGAAAGCCTAGGTGCTCACTTTGGCATATTATTCCTCAGTGAATTCTCTAGGTAACAATGTAGGTGTGATTTAATATGTTATTACATTTAATTACCACAGTAAGAAAACAACAACTGTACAATAGCTATTATTATCTCCTTTTGAATATATGACAGAGATTCAAACAGGTTTAACTGATTGACTTCAAAGCCCTGTACACTGCACCCACACTTTTTCCTTAAAATATGTTAGAACATAAAAAAAATTACAGATAAAACCATTCAAGGTGTCAGAAGTGGGTCTTGACTGTTACCAGGGCTGTTCCAGCACAAGTCAGCGCTGATTCCACTTTTTCCCAAATGGCTCAGCTTTTTGCTTTTCAAATCATCTGCCTTTTCCTCTTTCTCTTCTGTTTACAGGCATTTTTGTGATGGGTATAATTGCCAACAATAAAAATGTCCCTCTTTCAGTTATTGTAAATTGCTTGTGAAATGTCACATCAACTATTGTTACAATTTGATTTTGAGCGTGTTAGTGGGGGGAAGATGTAAACAATGCCGAGTCCTTATTTTGATTATTCGAATAAATGTGCCATCCAGTTGCTAAAAAGATGATCAGCAGTACCATGGTGTATATTTAATGCTTCTGATAGTAGCGAAATATTATTGCCGGCAATTTTATATTTTAATAGTAGTAATGTTTATATTTTAGTCAATATATGAAAATTTCCTAATTGATATGCTCTGCAGATAAAATATACTGCAGTAAAAATGTAAGCATATAAACTCACATATATATTTGTATCACTGTGGCTCAGAGTGTCAGATCTAATACCTTCTTTTAAAAAATAAAAATATTTTGAAAATTTCCCCTTTAACTCTTGAAATAAATGTGTAGCAAATGTAAAATGCAGGTATATATAGTAATGCATTAATGGCAATATGAGGTGAATAAAAAAATTAATGTCTTAGGTCAGGTTCCCTCGAAGCAGATTCTGGCATAGGGCCTTAGGCACATGCACTTTATTGAGGGAGTGCTTGTAAGAGCAGGGAAGTGAGGGAAGCATGATAGGACAAAAGTAGGAGCTAAATTAAGATGTAGTCTCAGCTGGAATCAAGCTTCTGGCCTGTAGCGGGAGGAGCTCTGGAACTGTGTCGTGAGATTCAACAGCCCCCAGACATTTGTGTTGGTGGCACACTTGAATATGGCTGATGTGACTGAGAAACTGAATTTTTCTTTGATTTTATTTTAATTAATTTAAATTAAAAATTGTCTACATTCAATTACTGAAAACCTTTTAAGCATGATTGGAAAAACTGGAGTAGGTCAGTCTAGGTCAGTCAGTTTTCAACTGTAAATTTTATGAAATATAGCTATAGATTGAATAGTTCTGATGAAAATGTAGCTGTTCAAATTAATGTTTGTTATAAGTTTACAATACACACCTCAGTTTTAAGGGTATGAAAAATTAATGTGAAATGAATCAATAATAATTGTACTATTAATTACATATGAAAATAATATTTGTGATACATGGAGTAAATAAAAATATTATTGAAATTAGTTTTACCTGTTTCCTTTTTTTTAACATTTTTATGTGGCTAGTAGAAAAATTTAAATTTCAGGTATAGCTTGCATTATGTTTTTGTTGGTCAACAGTGTTCTAGAGAAACACTGAGCAACAGAGCTTTATGTTATGATGGAAATGCCCCCTATCTATACTGTCCAGTACAGTAGCCACTGACTAAATATCACTCTTGAACCCCCGAAATGTAGTCAGTAAGACCAATGAACTGAAATTTTAATTTTAATTAGTTTAAATACAATACATATGGCTAGTGGTGGCCATATGAGACCGTGTAGTCAAAGCATGGCACAACAGAGCTGGTCATACCTTAAGAATAGAGGCTGGGTTTTCTAACCTCAGTGGCAGCCAGTCATTGGCTGAGAACTTATTTATTCAGGCATCTATAACAGAATACCATTGATTAGGTAACTTATAGACAGAAATTTATTTCTCACGGTCCTGGGGTCTGAGAGTCTAAGATCAGACTGCCAGCATGGCTGGATGTGGGTTCTCTTCAAGATTTCAGACTTCTTAACTGCATCCTCACATGATGGAAAGGGTGAGGAAGTTCTCTGGGTTCTCTATTATGCAAGCACCATTTTTGAGGGCATCACCCTCAGAACCTAAGCACCACCCAAAGGGTCCACATTTAATACCATCACATGGAGTTGAGTTTTCAACATATGAATTTTGAGGGGGACACAAACATTCAGACTACAGCAGGGATTGAAGGATCTCGCATTCCACCCAAAGACAATTCTCTGAAGGGCATCTTTGAGCAATTAACAGCCAACTTTCGTAGCAGCAAGAGTATGGGAGTACAGGCCAGGTAAAGGGAGTATAGGCAGGGCAGCAGCCAGCAGAAAGACATTTATAACAAAATGCCACACATTTTAATATGTAAATTCTCAAGTAGAACTACATTTAAAACCAAAATAGAATATTCAGACATTAGACTCTATTCACAGAATTACTATGCATATGATAGTGTATGATATAGGCTGATACAGATGAGTTGCGTGGAGGTTTAGATGCCACAAACAATGTTGCTTTCAGAAACACAATTTTCTAAAATGTAATTAAAACTTGGGGGAAACTCTGAATTAAGACTAGACAATCTTTCTTCAAATGACACAGTACTTAAATTTTTAAAAAAATCAGTGTATATTTAAACTGTACAAAAAATGTACTGTATAAATAAAACAGTTAGATTTCAAGACCTCATTTTCAAAATTTCCAGAGGGACGTTTGAAAATTGTGAAGAACATTGGAATATTCTATTATTTTGGATTGTCTACACATGAGAGTTATTTTTCCTGACTCTTCCACTAATTCCTCTTGCTTATTGGGACAGACAAAATGTTCCTGTCAGAAATTTCCAACTCCTCCCTGCCAATTTTTTTTTCCTAAAATGTCTTCAGGGAGCAGAACAATGCAGGTGAGAACTGTTGCTACAGCAAATTAATCTTGAGTAAGTAGATGAGAGCATGCATATGTTCCATGGTGAAATATCCCACATTCTACAAATTCCAAGGACACTGTAGAAAGGCTTACACAGACACACAGATACAATGAAAAAATGATGATTAGAAAAAGGATGGAATTAATGTGACGATGTAAGAGCCTACAAAACACTTCATATACCTAATAAGTAAAGACATGTTATTTTATCAGTCTAAAATGGAGTATAATATTCTATTTACAGGTCTAATTCTTATACTTATATGTATATTTATGACAATTATGGAATTTATGGTTCTAAAAATTCCAAATAGCATTCATGAAGACTGCCAATTAGAACATAGTAACATTTTAATATTATCGACAGAAATACAGAAATTATAACAATTAACAGAAGGAAGAAAGGACAAAGTATTTAGAGAAAGAAAAACAATTTAGGGGGAGAAATTCTTTTATTATACCATATTTGCACCCTGAATTACAATATTTGACCTCCTTTGGACTCTGAACTGTAGTCCTTTTGATCAGTATTTTATTTAAGAATTATAATAAAAATGCAAAAACTTCTTACATGGGACACTCATATGATATATCTAAATTCTCAGGGTTTTAGAATTACAAATAACCTAGTTTTCTTCTACTGGTGCACCCAGGTTATCATATTTTCTAAGGACTATAAGGAACTCCCACATTACATACCCTTGAATTTGTCCTGGAAAAAAAAAAAAAAAAAAGGAGAGCAAAAAAGACAGGCATGGAAAGAAGACTGCCATCTCATTAGGCAAATGATTGAAGAAAACTGTATTGGAATATGTCCATCATGCCTAACTGCCTTCACAGACTGCTTATACTTGCCCTGTAACCTGAACATGCTGATAAAGCCTTTTAGCTACTGCATAAATTATTTTTCCTAGAGAAGAAGCATTAAGGAGCCAGAGGAATCTCAGCAGGCAGAAGTATCCAGAGAAAACTAGATTTATGGAGAAATAATTGTTACTAATAATTATAGTAATTACTGCTCAGAGAAAAAGATATCATTCTATATTAAAATCACCTCCTTTTCCTACACTCCAAACTTCACCATTACTATATCTTCCTACAAAGCGTTTCTATGATTTTATTCAACCTTCTGCAACTATTTAACCTGTTGTCTGCTGTCTTCCCTTTAATCCACCCTTCATATTCATTCCAGACTGATCCTAAAATTACTCTCATTGGTTACTGCAGGGAAAAACTATTATACATGCATCATACCATGTTTAAGTCATCTGGTTGTCTATCAAAGTTTCTAGCAGTCTATTTTACCCAGCAGTTTCATTTGTATTTTTTGTTATTTCCTGAAACACTTTCTTCTCATTGTTTTACTCAAAGCTGTGGGCGTAATGTTAGTTCCAAATTTCTAATGAGATGACTTCAAATGCAGTGGAGAAACATTCTGGATTCTCTACTTAGTTAGAAATCTATTATCAAATTAGTCCTGGCTGATAGTTTTTTCCTATTTTTCTCCCAAATTACAGAGTTACCATTTTATTTTGCTATTTCTTAATTTTTTACACACAGAGGCCTGGAATAACCTCCTATACTATTAGTCTAGAAGAGTCTTTATTTCACTTTTCGTCACTTCTGTGGAGGATCAATATAATTTACATATCTGGCTGAAATATTGGTGCTCAATGGGGTCATAAGTAGGAAATTACTTAAGTGTCAAGGTTTTGAGTTGAATGTTTTAAGGAGATAGGTGTTCAAAAGGAAGGGATATTCCAGGACAAATACTAGAACTTTAAAGGCAAAAATTGTAGAGACAAACCTAATTCTCACATTTTTCCTGATAATGATTTATGTAATTCCAATCAAATAATGTTGTCAGTTTATATGTTACAGTATTGCTAAGTTTAGGAAAATACTGTGAAAGGATGCCTTAGAATACAGTTTTTCTTTTTCCTTAAAAATAAAACTCGTTTATATATAAAACCTTAAGTACACTCTCTTACTTTGAAGCTAGTCTAGAGATATTAAGAGTCCTAGTTCCCATAATACCTGGAGAATCTTCATAAAATCTCCTAAATTTCCTGAGTCAGACCAGTCTTGTGTGTATGTGTGTGTGTGTGTGTGTGTGTGTGTGTGTGTGTGTGTGTGTCTAGAACTTGAAAGAAACATTATTACTATAAAAGAAGTTATAAAAGAAGTCCTGGAACTGGTTATACATTCCATATCTACTAATCTTAATATTTTTACTCGTTTTATTTTTTTCTATCTGGAACATTTCTGGAAACTCTAAATGCCAATTAAAAGGCCTACAACTTATTTGAGCATTAGCTCAGTCTTGTTTGCTTGCTTATTTGTTTTTCCATAAATTTCTACTAAATGAGGGAACTTGATTGCAAGGAGCGGAAACTAACTAGAGAAGCTTTTGATGTTGTGCATATCTAATATCAAAAAATAAAGAACAGAGTGCCATAAGGCTACCAGCTTTTTCTCTAGTTGAATTTTTTTTTTGAAAAATCTATCCATTCTCTTTGTTGTCTAATAAAGGATTCATCTGGTGTTTGCCTCTGGTTTCTGGAAAAAAACCTCTAAATCCTTAGAATTTCCTGAGTTACATAACTGTCTATTATTAATGATTGGCCCTTGAATCACATTTGATTTTATGTTAAGGAGATAATTTAGAACGAGAATTGGATATGCCAGAAAGGTGAATCATATGATTAGAAGGCTGGGGTTTTGAGCCCCTTGATGTCAGTCCAACCTCCCAATATCTGGGGAAGGAAGATAGGGGGCTGGAGGCTGACTTCAATCACATGGCCAAAGAGTCAATCAATCATCCCTGGCTGAACACACTGATGTGCTACAAGGGTGATGCACCCTGATTCCATGGGAAGAGGGCACAGAAACTCTGCATTCTGTGTCTTTGCAGACCTTTCCCTATTTAGTTTTGTATCCTTTATAATAAGACTGTCATAAGTATAGGTATTTCCTGAGTCCTATAAGGTTTTCCAGTGAATTTTTGAATCTGAGCATCTTAGGAATCCTCAAATTTTTGCTAAATTTTGATTAAGAAGAGAATTTAAGCTAAAGAATTATTTTCCTGGGTAAGGCACCTTCTTAATGATGAAAGGAGTTCTCTTCCCTGCTCCTCCAATACACACAAAGTTTCAACACCCAATGCAAAGAATTCTCCGGCATGGAGAGTAGGTCAACTTTAGACCTTAAAGTTCTGAAAACAAAAACAACATACAACCCTTGTTTTCACGATGAAAATCAATTTATTTAGCCCACTAAAAACCCATAATATAATCCAAAATTAATACTTTCATGTGACAATTATTAAGTATCTTATGCATTAATCAATTTATTATGATTGGCTCTGAGTGTGAACATTCTTCCTATGGGAAATAAAGTTCTGTCTCTAAACAAAAATGCCTTACATATGAGCCACCTACTTCTAAGTGCTCAACTAAGCAAGAGTGAAGTAATTTATTGGTCAATAAAATAGTAGAAAAAACAAAACTTTTGCTTTCATTAATCACACACACACACACAAGTATTCCTAGGTCTAGTTCAGATGTAACAAATTCTAACTCAATGTTATGGTTGTGTGATGCCCAAATGGATCCAAAGACAAATTCTTATCAAAAAGTGAATATTTCAGTGGGATCCTGAGTGACTCAGTCAATTCAGCATCTGACTTTGGCTTAAGTCATGATCTCATGGTTCGTGGGTTCAAGCCCCAAATCGGGCTCTGTGCTGACAGCTTGAAGCCTGGATCCTGCTTTGGATTCTGTGTCTCCCTCTCTCTCTGACCTTCCCCTGCTCTTTTTTTCAAAAATAAATAACCATGAAAAAAAACTTAATAAAAAAGTGAATATATCAGAACTTTGAGCAAATGGTCAGAAGAAAGACAAACTCTTTGAAACTATGTACCTCAACAACATGTAATTTAGGGGACTAGTTCCTTATGACTAAATGGCTCCATCTCTAGGTATCTTTGAGTTCAGTTTCCTGAGAAAGAGAGAATATGATTGGCCCAGATTGGGTCAGATGGACACTCTTGGTTCAATAAACTGTGAACAAAGAAGCTGGGGTTACGTGTTACCAATATGGTCACTTTACCTTCACCAGAGGTTTTAATATGGGAACTCAGAAGGATATATGTTCAAAGGCTAAAAGTACAATGGATGTTACGCTACTGCACAAAAACCTAACTTATAATGCATTTCTGTTTGTTATTATTATTTACTCGCTTTCTTATAAGTATTGGGAATGTTTTATGCTCATCCTCAAACCCAAAGACAGTGTAGGGCCACAATACATGATTAGTATATTCTTGTTGGTTGACTAGTTGAGAGGAATATTACCATTTAATCTTTGTCTATGGAGAAAGGTTGGCAGATAAAGAAAATTTGCAAATAAATCTGCAAATAAGGAAAATATAGAATCAATATATGAAGTACAAAACATAGTAACAGAAATGATATGATATAGTTGAAGAGGCTTTCATTCAACAAGTCAGGAGGTGAAAATTCAATTGCTGGGTCAGTTACAACTATTTTTGTATCTCTTATCAAGTTATTCTTGGATTTTCAGTTTCTTTCATTTTTTCCCCTCATCTTTAGTTTTTCTAATGTAAATAAGGGAGTTGGGGAAAATGGATTTCAAGTTTTGCATAATTATTTGATTACCTGTAGAAATAAAATTTTGTTAGCTGTGTGATTATTTCAGTAGTGTGGGGCACCTAAGTGGCTCAGTAGGCTAAGCGTCTGACTTCGGCTCAGGTCATGATGTCTCAGTTTGTGGGTTTGAGCCCTGTATTAGGCTCTGTGCTGACAGCTCAGAGACTGGAACTGCTTCCAATTCTGTGTCTCCTAGTTCTCTGCCCCTCCTCCTCCCCCATACTGAGGAAATGGCAGTGTTCTAGGAGCAGAGTAAAAGACAATATTAAAGAAGGAATTTTAAAAAAGGAAACAAATATTTATTACATGCCTAGATAATGCTATGTATTCCTTAAGGCAACTTTAGTCATATTATTTCATTTTATCCTAAAACATTTTTTTAATGTTTTTTATTTATTTTTGAGAGACAGAGAGAGACAGCGCTAGCGGGGGAGGGTCAGAGAGAGAGGGAGATACAGATTCCGGAGCAGACTCCAGGCTCTGAGCTAGCTGTCAGCACAGAGCCTGATGCGGGGCTCGAATCCACAAACAGTGAGATCATGACCTGAGCTGAAGCTGGACCCTTAACCAACTGAGTCACCCAGGCACCCCTATTTCGTTTTATCTTAGTAAATATTCCATTAAAACTGATGTAAGCATTCATATATATAAGCTTATAAAGTTGGAAAGTCCTTCAGGCATGGCTGATTCAGGATCGAAAATCAGCATGAGGATCCAGCTGTACTGATCAGTGAACTCTGTTCTTCCACGGTTTGCCTTCATTTTCAGAAGGGTGTTTCCCTTCACAGTGACATGATCACTGTGGCAGATCTGCTCAACAGTCTGCCAGTTCACAATGTAGGAAAAAAATTACAGTTTAAGCCCAGATCTCAGGGATATAAAAGGGCCCAAATTGGACTCTGTTTATCTCTCAACTAGCTACAATTTCCAAGTGAATGGAATACATTGATTTAAGTCTAATTTACCTGTTAACCTCCAGTAACACAAAACACATAAAAAAGAGTAAGAGAAGACTGCAGAAAATTCAGGTTACAATTTTTCAGATGAGATTTAGATTTAGTAAAGGTTAAGCAGCAGAACCATAGGCTTATTCATTCAAAAATGACAACTGTCCATGAGCCAAACACTATAGTAGGCACTGGGATATGGCCCTAAATAAGAAGTGTATTCAGCTTCCATGCAGATTAGATAGTGGGATGAGGCAGTAGACAACCAATTCTGAGAAGAGATTTCAATTTCTATGCATCCAGAATGTCAGAGAGAAGGCAAATGCATTGAAGTAAGCCCCACATTCTGAGTCACATTTCCCATCATGCATTTTCAAATGCATAGGTGGCATGAGACCAAGTGGCTAAGAGGCTGTGCTGAAAGTGATAACTTAAACTAGAAAGAATTGGGGATGTCTGGGTGGCTCAGTTTGTTGAGCATCTGACTATTGATTTCGGTTCAGGTCATGATCCCATGGTTTGTGGGATTGAGCTCTGCATCTGCCTCTGTGCTGATGGCATAGACTCTGCTTGGGATTTTCTCTCCCTCTCTCTCTCTACCCTTCCCTGCCTCCCTCTGTCTTTCAATAAGTGAACTTAAAAAATAAATAAAATAGGTAGAATTGAAATGTAGACAAATTTCAAAATGTAGAATAAAACTAAATGGAGTCAAAATGTTTAAAGTTCTACCTTTATTGAGAAAGTTTAAAAGTAATTGATTGAAAGCACTCCAAAATTCCATATAGTAGCTATAATGCCTTTTATGCTATTTAGATGAATAATCTAAATTACCATGTTTCTTAATCTTTATTTTTTTAATATTATTTATTCTGTTTTCTAAATTATTTGTGTACATATTTTTGATGATTTTTTGTCTTTTGTTTATTTTTATTTTATATTATTATTATTATTGTTATTATTTATCCATCTCGACCTATGTAGCCTATGGAAAATAGTGACATGACTTTCAGTTGAATTCCCCTCACTAACATGTCTTTTCCAGAGAACTCTTGCCCACGAAGACAAAGGTTGCAAATGACTTTATTGCCCATTTCAGGAACTTCCCAGGAAACCATTTAATAGATATCAAATTGTTCAACTCTTCAGCAGAATCAAAGAACAGTTCACTTCCCAGGATTCCAAGACAGTTTACACTCTTGATCCAAACTCATCCCCCTGTGCCCATGTCTTCAGTTATCACGTTATGATCTTATGATCTCTCCCCAATCTTAATCAGGTCCCTGCCTTGAAAGATCCACCTAAAATGAGTTGCCAAAACAGGATAGAGTTTTCTCAAAAAGCTAAATATAGAACTACCCTATGATCCAGCAATTACATTACTAGATATTTAGCCAAAGAATACAGAAACATTAATTCAAAGGTATACATGCAACTCGATGTGTATAGTAGCATTATCTACAATAGCCAAATTGTGGAAACAGTTTGCTTGTCCATTGACTAATGATGAATAAAGAAGATGTGATATATATATATGTGGAATATTACTCAGCCATAAAAAGAATGAAATCTTGCCATTTGCAATGACGTGGACAGAGCTAGAGAGTATAATGCTAAATGAAATAAGTCAGAGAAAGACAAATACCACATGATTTCACTTAAAGGTAGAATTTAAGAAACAAAACAAACCAGCAGAGGGAAAAAAAAGAGAGAGAGATGCAAACCAAGGAAGAGACTCAATTATAGAGAATGAACTGATGGTTACCAGAGGGGAAGTTGGTGGGGGAGATGGGTGAAATAGTTGATGGGGATCAAAGAGTTCACTTGTGGTAGTGAGTGTTGTATAGAAGTATTAAATCACTAATTTGTACGTCTGAATCTAATATCACACAGAATCTAGTACCTAATTAACTGGAATTTAAATAAAAATGTAAATAAATAAATAAAACTAGTTTCCAAAACCACGTAACTGACCTGAATCTGTCCTTTCTACTTAGAGATGCCACTAAGATTGTCACAGTACTAGCTTTGCATTGGAAGTGTTTCAGTGACGTTTTCATGGAGCCAGAATTCAGGAGCCATGAGAGAATTTAACCACTGCAATTCACACATAGAATATCTTCATATATATTTTAAATAAATAGATGAATGGATTATAGGTTCATTCAGATTCAGAATAGATCACACTTTATAACTACATGTAAACTATAAAAATTCTGCAGCATATTAGCAAAAATTATGTTAATAAAGCTCTAGAGACTATACCATATTCACATTATTACTGTTGTATTCTTAAAGAACATTCCAAAGAATTTTGAAGGGAAAAATATGTACAATTGAGAAAGAAATGTGCAAATCTTTGCAGACAAAGAATGAAGATTTACCAACTTGGCTATTCATTGATACCTGATGAGAAGAATTGTATCTAGCATTACGTATTTCGACTCTTGATTTCAGTTCAGGTCATGATCTCATAGTTTGTGAGTCAAGCCCCACATTGAGATTCTGGGATTCCTTTTCTCCCTCTGTCTTTGCCCTTCCCCTGCTCGCTCTCTCTTTCTCTCTCTCTTCTCTCTCTTTCTCAAGAATAAATAAATAAACTAAAAATTTTTAATTAAAAAACAAATTTAGATTCTTCATACTGTGTTTTCTGATGAAGTACAAATAGTCAAACCTCAAAATCCTTTAAAACTTTCATGCAATCATTTTTTTCTCATTGGCTATTAAGTGCAAAAACTCCTGTTGAAATTCATGCAAGATAAGAGGTATCAGAAACATAGTCAAATACAAGAAATATTTATTTTAAGCATTTTAGCCATTTAATTAACTGCAAGTAACAGCTTGTCTTACTGTCTCCTTAAAAGAATTGCCTTCCTAAAATATAAGCTAATTTTTAAATGGGTAGTTAAAATGTCAATTTTCCATGATTACATTAATCTAAGAGCCAGAATTAGAACTCAAGATTTAGAGTCTCAGCCTAGGGTTGATTAGACAAGAGGAGAATAATAGCATTGCCTGTTCTGTCTTACAGAGAGAAATAATGCAAGTAGGTACAGCCTATGGTAGCAAGCAATCCATTTGGCATGTCAGAGTCCTCATGTCCCAAGGGGCTTTCTGTATAGAGAGAAGGTGAATTCAGTGGATGGACATTAAAGTAAGTGGAAATCCCTAGTTTCCAGCTTCAGTCTTTGCTTTTGAGAGAAAAGGTCTTTTTCCTCTCATACATAGAGGGGAAACCCCAACTACATCCCAAGGCAAGGTATTCCCTTAGACAGGAATAGTTCAGATGCATATTAAGGACAAAAGGTAGCCTGGTGATTTGGGGTTTGCTCCTACTGGGCAGTTAGAAAATAGACTGTGAAATGCTTTTGCAGACAACAAAGCCCTATGAAAATGCTAGCCCATTAATCATGGGTGATTTTAATTACTGTGATATTGATTAGTATAGCAACTATGCAAAATGTAAGCCAGACTCTATACTTTCCTGAGCTTGCTTTTTTCTCCTCAGCTTCATGAACAGCTGGCTTAACCAGAGCCTATTTTAAGAACCAAAAAAGAGCAAACATGAATAAAGTAAAGTTGAAGGTTGTAGGGGACTACAATGAAAAGTTATTGAAGCCAATGGAATTCTGGTTTCTTTTAGAAAACTTGCATTCTTCAAAGAATGCTCTGCAAAGTAGTATGCCTATAGGGAATGATTCAGTCAATTTCTTACAGTAAATGCATGAATGATTCTATTTTATTTTATTCCCTAGATTGAATATATGTAGTTATTTTAAAAGATATATATTTGATATACTTCCCAAAGTATATATGCTTTCATATATATATATATACACACACATGTAAATCTGTGCTTTGTGTCCTATCCTCTCTGCTTTTGTGGGAACATCATCTCTATACCTATGATTTCAGTTCACACAAATGGCAATAAAGAAAATTCCTTGATTTATAGTGAAATAATATATCTAATAATATCATGTCAGATTCATATATTTAGGCACACTATAACAGATATGGATAAAAACTAACAAAACTTCTATTCTATAACTTATCTAATGGTTTGGAAAAGCTCTTAACTTGCTATACAATGATAAATTTTACATTTAAATTAAAAAATCTTCAAACTTTCTATCTAATCTCCTCCATTTTCTTTGGTTTCAAATACTCTCTTAACCGATTTAAAAGTTAGGGTACATGCTTCAAGTTTCCGATTTAATTTCCCTGCCCACATGTCCCATCAATAAGACCTCTGGTGATTACTATGGGATGCTTACACTTTGTGGAGAATGAGGTGGGCAAATGGCGGGGAGGCTGAAGAAGACTTAAGGTTCTTGTGTGTAGGTCCTTGTTCTGTTTTCCCAAGCAGAGTGTTTAGGCAGCCAGGTCTATCCATTTTTTTTTAATTTTTTTTAATGTTTTATTTATTTTGGGTACAGAGAGAGATAGAGCATGAGAGGAGGAGGGGCAGAGAGAGGGAGACACAGAATTTGAAGCAGGCTCCAGGCTCTGAGCTTGCTGTCTGCACAGAGCCTGACGCGGGGCTCGAACCCACAAACGTGAGATCTGACCTGAGCTGAAGCCAACCGCTCAACCGACTGAGCCACCCAGGCGCCCCCAGTTCTGTCCATTTTTGACCTCTTAACTAATGTCTCTTGAGATGCTTCATGTCATAATTAGTGTTATTAATTACCAACTTTTCTTCTTTTGGTCACAAATTCTTTATGCACTGCAACTCACCAAATATTTACTCAAGGTTTATCAGTTTATCAGCCCACTCAATATATTTGTGGTTCTCCACGGGAACATGAATGAACTTCATGAACAGCTGGCTTAACCAGAGCCTATTTTAAGAACCAAAAAAGAGCAAACATGAATACAGTAAAGTTGAAGGTTGTAGGGGACTACAATGAAAAGTTATTGAAGCCAATGGAATTCTGGTTTCTTTTAGAAACCTCACATTCTTCAGAGAATGTTCTGCAAAGTAGTATGCCTGTGAGTGTTCCTGTGGGCCACGTGGAGCCAGCAGTTTCATCAGTCTCACCTTTTTGCCATAAGCCTTCACATGACACACTGGACTGGCCCAGGGGTAAGTGAAGATATTCTCCTAGAAGGACTGCATCATGGGAAAGCAGCTTCTGTGTGGTAGCTGTGGTGAGGCAGGTCTTGGAAATAAGAACACAAATGAAAGACTTGCTTCACTCCTTTCTTTCTTCCCTGCATTTTCTCTGAAAGACAGTGAATTCAA
>NC_043710.1:75551928-75553368 GCF_006229205.1 Suricata suricatta | reverse complement strand
AGTACTCTTCCCCACAAGTGCCCCCCTCCATCATGACAATCACCCCCTTCTCCATCCCCTCTCCCTTCTTCAGTCCTCGGTTTGTGCTCAGCAATCAAAAGTCTCTCATGATTTGCCTCACTCCCTCCCCCCAACACTTTTCCCCCTCTCTTTCCCATTCCCATGGTCTCCTATTAGATTTCTTCTGTTAGACCTATGAGTGAAAACATATGGTATCTTTCCTTCTCTGCCTAACTTATTTTGCTTAGCATGACTCCCTCCAGGTCCTTCCATTTTGCTACAAATGGCCAGATTTCATTCTTTCTCATTGCCATGTAGTATTCCATTGTATATATAAACCACATCTTCTTGATCCATTTATAAGATGATGGGCATTTAGGCTCTTTCCGTGATTTGGCTATTGTTGACAGTGCTGCTATGAACATTGGGGTACATTTGCTCCTATGTATCAGCACTTCTGTATCCCTTGGGTCAATCCCTAGCAGTGCTATTGCTGGGTCATAGGGGAGTTCTATTGATAGTTTTTTGGGTATCCTCCACACTATTTTCCAGAGTGGCTGCACCAGTTTACATTTCCACCAACAGGTTAGGAAGGTGCCTGTTTCTCCACATCCTCACCAGCATCTATAGTCTCTTGATTTGTTTATTTTAGCCACCCTCACTGGTGTGAGGTGGTATTTCAGTGTGGTTTTGATTTCCCTGATGATGAGTGATGCTGAGCATCATTTGATGTGTCGGCCCACTGGATTTCCTCTTTGGAGAAGTGTCTGTTCAGGTCTTCTGCCCATTTCTTCACTGGATTATTCGTTTTTCAGGTATGGAGTTTAGTGAATTCTTTGTAGATTTTGGATACTAGCCCTTTATCTGATATGCCATTTGCCACTCTCTTTTCCCACTTTGTCAGTTTCCTGTTAGTTTTCTTTTGTTTTTATTGTTTCCTTTGACATGCAGAAGCTTTTTATCTTGTTGAGGTCCCAACAGTTCATTTTTTGTTCTTGATTCCCTTGCCTTTGGGGATGTGTTGAGGAGGAAATTGCTGCGATTGAGGTCAAGGAGGCTATTTCCTGCTTTCTCCTCTAAGGTTTTTATGGTTTCCTGTCTCACATTCAGGTCTTTTATCCATTTTGAGTCTATTTTTGTGAATGGTGTAAGAAAGTGGTCTAATTTCATTCTTCTACATGTTGCTATCCAGCTCTCCCAACACCACCTGTTGAAGAGGCTGTCTTTTTTCCATTGGATGTTCTTTCCTGTTTTGTCAAAGATTAATTGGTCATACACTTGGGGGTCCAGTTCTGGGCTCTCTATTCTATTCCAATCCATGTGTCTGTTTTTGTGCCAATACCATACTGTCTTGATGATGACAGCTTTGTAGTAGAGGCTAAAGTCTGGGATAGTGTTGCCCCCTGTTTTGGTTTTCTTCTTCAATATGACTTTGACTAT
>NC_043710.1:75506284-75551828 GCF_006229205.1 Suricata suricatta | reverse complement strand
TTCCCATTCCCATGGTCTCTTATTAGATTTCTTCTGTTATGAGTGAAAACATATAGTATCTGTCCTTCTCTGCCTGACTTATTTTGCTTAGCATGACTCCCTCCAGGTCCATCCATTTTGCTACAAATGGCCAGATTTCATTCTTTCTCATTGCCATGTAGTATCCCATTGTATATATAAACCACATCTTCTTGATCCATTCATAAGATGATGGACATTTAGGCTCTTTCCGTGATTTGGCTATTGTTGACAGTGCTGCTATGAACATTGGGGTACATGTGCTCCTATGCATCAGCACTTCTGTATCCCTTGGGTCAATCCCTAGCAGTGCTATTGCTGGGTCATAGGGGAGTTCTATTGATAGTTTTTTGGGTAACCTCCACACTATTTTCCAGAGCGGCTGCACCAGTTTACATTTCCACCAAAAGGTTAGGAAGGTGCCTGTTTCTCCACATCCTCGCCAGCATCTATAGTCTCTTGATTTGTTTATTTTAGCCACCCTCACTGGTGTGAGGTGGTATTTCAGTGTGGTTTTGATTTCCCTGATGATGAGTGATGCTGAGCATCATTTGATGTGTCGGCCCTCTGGATTTCCTCTTTGGAGAAGTGTCTGTTCAGGTCTTCTGCCCATTTCTTCACTGGATTATTCATTTTTCAGGTATGGAGTTTAGTGAATTCTTTGTAGATTTTGGATACTAGCCCTTTATCTAATATGCCATTTGTCACTCTCTTTTCCCATTTTGTCAGTTTCCTATTAGTTTTCTTTTGTTTTTATTGTTTCCTTTGCCATGCAGAAGCTTTTTATCTTGTTGAGGTCCCAACAGTTCTTTTCTTGATTCCCTTGCCTTTGGGGATGTGTTGAGGAGGAAATTGCTGCGATTGAGGTCAAAGAGGCTATTTCCTGCTTTCTCCTCTAAGGTTTTTATGGTTTCCTATCTCACATTCAGGTCTTTTATCCATTTTGAGTCTATTTTTGTGAATGGTGTAAGAAAGTGGTCTAATTTCATTCTTCTACATGTTGCTGTCCAGCTCTCCCAACACCACCTGTTGAAGAGGCTGTCTTTTTTCCATTGGATGTTCTTTCCTGCTTTGTCAAAGATTAATTGGTCATACACTTGGGGGTCCAGTTCTGGGCTCTCTATTCTATTCCAATCCATGTGTCTGTTTTTGTGCCAATACCATACTGTCTTGATGATGACAGCTTTGTAGTAGAGGCTAAAGTCTGGGATAGTGTTGCCCCCTGTTTTGGTTTTCTTCTTCAATATGACTTTGACTATTCGGGTTTTTTTGTGGTTCCATATGAATTTTAAGATAGTTTGTTCTAGCTTTGAGAAGAATGCTGGTGCAACTTTGATGGGGATTGCATTGAATGTGTAGATTGCTTTGGGTAATAATGACATTTTAACACTGTTTATTCTTTCGATCCATGAGCATGGAATGCCTTTTCATTTCTTTGGGTCTTCTTCAATTTCCTTCATAAGTCTTCTATAGTTTTCAGCATACAGGCCTTTTTTATCTTTGAGTAGGTTTATTTCTAGGTATTTTATGATTTTTCATGCAATTGTGAATGCAGTCTCCTTTTAGTACTCTTTATTGCAGATTCTAAAACAGAGCCAAGCAGTTGGCCAATTCCAGCATCACAAAGAGTTTAGAATGGCACCCACACATCACATTAGGCACTTACTTCAAAAGCACTGACCTGTTATCCTCATGCCTTGCTCCTGTCACCCCCTCACAGCTTTCAGATCCATAACCACAATCATATCCTAAAATGTTTCAGGTAGCCTAATGTAAGACCTGAATTGAGAGGCAATAGCTTACAGAAAATACAGTTGTAAGATTTTGCTAATTTATATTGTCCAAAACCTATAGAATATGTATGTTATGAATTCGACAGTTTCTGATAGGGAATAATAAACACAACATTATAGAAGTCGAATTTATCACTAAGATGAATGTACCATAAATGTTGGATTCATTCCATCTCTACAAGCTTTGTGAACTTAGACAAGATGCTTAATTACCCTTTGTCTAATTTTCCTCATCTATAAGATGAGTATAATAATTATGAAATGTGATTATTATGAAAATTAATTAAATTAACTAAATTAATGCTTAGGTAAGCATTCAGATCATAGTAAGGAGAAGAGTACTAACAAATGAAAAGGCCTCGGGCAGCTAGTAGTAACTCTAATTGTTTCAGTATTTCAGTGAAACTTGGATTTAGTAGTCACCTGAATTAAATAAAGTTGAGATATTATAAATTCCTTCTATAATATAATGGAAGAAATCCAATGATTTGGAAGACAGGAATGCTGGAGTGTACTTCTCATATGTGACTTGCTCATCCTCCCTCTATCTATATATCACCCCTTGGGGAAGTCTAGCCTTCCCCACGGGATCTGTAGCCTTTTACCAAGATGGCACATCACACTGAGAAAAGGGGACAATGTCTACTTTTCAAGGATAACCACACAGTTGCTTCCAGCAAACAATAATATCTGGGATTTCCTGTGTGAGGTTTACCACTCTGAATAAAAGAACATATAAACTGGAGGATAAATGAGTTTGGCTTGAGCTCAGCTCCTGCAGCAGATCTGTAAACCAAGTGTATAATTATTTCTGCCATTTCTGATCACATAATTGGAACAAAGTCAGCAACTAACAAAATTTCCACATTGTACCCGTACTTGTAGAATGAGGATTATTTTGCTTGATAAGCCTAAGTAAAGGCCCTCAAACTTCTCCTCTCTACCAAAATAATAAACCAAATTAAAACCTTCTAACTCTGGTGCACTGCTGAATTAATACTACCAGAAGTTCTGAAGAATATGAAGGTGGTGATTTCTATTATGTCTCCGTTTAAATAGCAGAAGATGGATTAGTGATGTATAAAGAGATGATATATTGGTTTTGAAGAGTGACAGTGAATTATTTGAAATTTGATCAGGGGATTAAATGCAATTGGAACTGCTGTTCCCCCTTATGTCTCTTTATTCTAGCTAATCAACATTCTTCTGACAACTGGTAAGCAATTTCCAGAGTGAAAATTCTTTCTCTTCCTCTGTCTTATCAAACAGATGCAGTTTGCTTTAAGGTCAGCATTATACCTTTGCTATTCTACCTCTGGTTTTCTGTATAAATTGCCTTCAAGAATCTTGATCATCTCACTAGCCTGCAGGATATTTTGATGCCTCACTACATTGATAACATTGTGTGGACTGAATTGGGTAAGCAGAAATCCTCTAAACGCCTATGTATACATATAGCTATATGTTAGGAAACAAGAGGTAACCCCCTCACCACCACACACACACACACACACACACACACACACACACACACACACACAGGTTGTCAGGGTGTTACCTCTATGTTAGGTGGATGTCTGAGGATGTTGACCTCACCCACCAAAGTAAAAAGCAATTAACTTGATTCTGCACAGCTATTACGGTCTCAGTGTGGGGTGGGTGGTGGGAATATTGGCAATGGTGAAAATGAGCATCAGGTACTTTTGAAACCAATAGTCTATTCAGTTATGCGTCCAACATTTTAGCAATCAACAAAATCTTATGTTACATTTCTTGCTGCTTGAAAAAAAAGTGGTTTCTTTTACTGAACTGCTAGATATTGTGGATCCTGAACTGGTTTCAAACTACTGCTGTAATAAATTACCCAAGTTGAACCACTTAAAACAATACTAATTTATTATCTTGCAGTTCTGAATGATGTAACTTCAAAATGTATCTCACTGGGTTAAAATCTAGGAGTCAACAGGCTGCATTCCTTTCTGGAGGCTAGAGAAAATTTACTTTCTTGCTTTTTCCAGCTTCTAGAAGATGACTGTATTCTTTGGCTGCTCACTTTCCTAGGCTATTGTCCCTATTCCATTTTTGAGGTCAGCATTATTCAGTCCAGTCTTTCATACATTGCTTCAATATGATGCTAACTTTTCTGCCTTTTTTATTTTTAACTTATAAGAACTCTTGTAATTACATTGGGCCTTCCCAGATCATTTAGGATAATTGTCTCATCTCAAGGTCATCTGATAAGCAATTTAATTCCACTTGGGACCTTGCTTCAATTTTTTCAGGTAACATAACACATTCACAAAGTCCAGGGTTTAGGATTTAAACATCTTTGGAGGACTATATTCTATTTATTAAACCTACCTTTTCTTTCTCATTGATCTCATGTTTCTATGAGAAAGAATTTCTGTCTCGGAAACTTCTTGACCTTTCTCTTACACCTCAGCATAGTAACAGTGACTGTTTCTGAATTTGGAAGATATAAATGAGTTACATGCCCCACTTTCTTCACTATTCTCCTAGGGCACTGCTATGGTGCAGAAAGAACACATTGCACTATTCAGGGCAAGAATCTATTACAGGGTAGGTGGAGAACCTTGGAGTGTTCATCCAGGGTCAAGTGTTAACCAGCTCTATCATTTTTTAAAGATTTTTTAAAAGTTTGTTTGTTTTTGAGAGAGGGAGAGAGAGATAATAAGAGCACATGCAGGGATGGAGCAGAGAGACAGGGAAACAGAATCCTAGGCAGGCTCTACGTGGTCAGTGCACAGAGCATGATATTGGGTTCAAACTTATGAAATCATGAGATCATAATATGAACTGAAATCAAGAACCGGATGATTAAGTGACTGAGCCATCCAGGTGCCCCATTAAGTGACTGAGCCACCCAGGTGCCCCATTTTTTAAAGTATGTTGTTTAAAAGTCATTATCAGTAGTAGAAGTATTTTATCTTCAATTATTTTTCTTCAATATCTATATCTCAATTGGTTCCCAATTCTGACAAAGAAAATAAAGGTGTAATATATTAACTCTGCAATGTGCCAAAAAATAATAATACTTGCTACCTGAATGGTTATAAGCATTAGAGATTGCATATTTTAAAATAATATCTGGAAGTCGACAAAGCAAAAATAAAAATAATTTATTCAGAAAACGAATTGTTAATTCCATTATGAGGAAGATCATAGTAGTTTACTGAGGTAAATCAAATGAACTGACATAGCTATTACATGAGATCACATAAGTCTTCTAGGTTCTGTATCCAATTTCAATGTGTAGGAATGTTGGGCCCCCACAAACAATGGTCAGAACACCAGCTGGCTGTCCTACAATTCAATTCACTTCTGACACTGTTTATCCAGATATAGTATGGATTCCACAAGTTAGAAACTCAGTTCCACAAGACTTCCCTCTTCCCACCCTCAACTCTGGATGCCAGTCAGAAGCCCACTTTGTTACCTGTACTTCTGAATAACTGGCCATATGCCAGTGGTCTCTAGGTCTCCTTTCGTGAGTTTGCTTAATTTGTGAAAGTGGCTCATAAAACTCAGAGAAATATTTTACTTTGTGGATTACTGGTTTATTTTAAAAAGGATGTAACTCAAGAACAACCAGATGAAAAAAATGAATAGGGCAAGGTTTGCCAAAGGAGTGTGGAGATTAGTACCCCACTCTCTCAGCACCAACTCCAATCCACCAACCCCATCCTTTGGGGTGTTTATGGAGGCTTCATTACACATACTTTATTGGCCATTTGTAATCCATTGAACCTCCAGACTTTCACAGTCCCATTCTCAAGTGACCTCTGAGCAACCCCAAGTCACTTCATTAACATAACAAAAGATGCCTTTATCTTTCACCATTAAAGGAATCCCAACAGTTTCAGAAGCTTTGTATTAGACACAGCACAAAGATCAGATTTATATATTTCTTATTTTAAATCACAGTGTCACAATAAATATCTCTAGTTATCTGATATGTCTATCATCTATAATATAAAACTGTTTCTATTTCTTTTAGGATAAACACTACCAAAAATTCATTGCATAATTTTGTGTCTTAAGAAATAATATATTTTTAAATTTGCTATAAACTTTTCTTGATTCATTTTTATTATAACTATGATCAAATCATGTATTAAATAAGTCAATTGAAAGCTATTGAGTACCTTTTTTGCTAACATATATACATAATTTTCTAAATAAATTCTTTATATTTTTGCTTGACAAATTTCTAGATTTTTGTAAAGACAGGAGACTGCCTTTATGCAAAACAAAATTATTAAATAAAAGATGAGTGTTACCATTTCTAAAGTTACATTCTTGTACTAAATAATGTTTTATTGTTATATTTATTATTGCTCTCTGACTTTAGCTGTATTCAAGTCATTTCATAACTTTTTTACTGCAATATCCATTTTAGTATTTTCTTCAAGTTTAGTCTATTTTATTTGAAGCACATAAAATTGTTGGCTTACAATGCCTGAATCTCTACCTATCCACCCACTCCCAAACCTGGTTAAATTCTACCAACTCCTTAGTATTGACTTAGATATTCTTTCATCTAGGCAAGGTTTTCTGATATTCCTTAAACTTTCTTGGGTACCTTTTCTATGCAATTGCACAGTATTTTCCCTATCAATTGCCTTTGTTTTTGATAGACCTTGTTAATTTATCTGCCTCTCCCACTAGATGGTGATTTCCCCCAGAGCAAAACTTGCATGTAACCTTGCTCACCATTTTATCCACAGAGCATAAGACACTGATTTACATATTATAGAGTCATTATTTATTTTCTTAAGATTCACAGATATTCATTACTTAATGAATACTATTGTAGTATTCATGAAAAGTACTATCATGTACTGTTACGATAGTATTAGAGCAATACAATTGGTACATTTTAGGTTTTTTTTGTTTTGTTTTGTTTTTACACTTTAGTTTCTGAATAGAACTTGAAGGGAAGTAGAAAACACCATTTCAAAATACACCACTTTGGCATGTGGATTATTTTGAGCTGAAGATAAGACCCAAAAGACCCAGGAAGAGATGCTTATCCTCCCCTTAACTTTCTAAAAGAATTTAGATAGAGGGCCTATACCAGGAGAAAAGTTAATACTAAAGATAACTTTTTATATGGAAAGACTTATCTGCATAAAAAGACAAACATTTGTTGACCAAATATCTGCTTTTCTCATGTTCTTTTGATTTGTCTTTCTCCTCTTGAAGCCCCAGATCCTTATTCCCTTCACTTTAGCTCAAGATGACATATAAGCCTCAGTTGTCTCTCTGAGTCCCAAGTCTTGGGGCTCCTGTATGTGTGAAATTTGTTTTTCTCCTGTTAATCTGTTTTATCCCCACTGAATTATCAGACCATCCAAAGAACTTAGAAGTGAAGAAGGGAAAAACTGACAACCAGAAATATTTATTTTTAATGGAAATATTTACATTAATGTCAAAAACAAGACAGCAATGTTACATTAAGCTTTTTTCAGTTTTGATAGTAATTTAGATATGGTATGGTGGCAGACTTTTCCCCCTTTCCTTATGAAATTATAAGATAAATCTTCATGATTACAATTAACCAGCCAAAGTAGCAAATGGAGAGCTAGAATACTCTTTTCCCAACTTACCACGTTTTTATTTTTGCCATTATAACAAAACTAGGACTCCCTAACTAGTTCCTGGTCATTTCTAAACAGAGAACACATGGAATTTCTAATATTTAGATCATGGATTGAATTGCTAAAGTTAATTAGTTTTGGAAATACATTCAGCAACTTTGTAAAATCTAATATCCTTCAGTCCTCTTCAAATCAGCATACTAGTCGTTTAGTGTAGTGGCATATTTTCTGTGGCCTCATACTAAGCCCATTCTTGTGACAAAGTAAATTAGTCCAGCCATTTACTGAATATAAAATAAGAAACTTATATTTAGTAATTTGTATTCTTCTTAGGTTCCCCCTTTAGTTGTACTAACCCAAATCACCTAATATTCTCTTATTGTCCAATAATTTAGATTCCCATGAAACTAGAAATAGTTCAAAATGTTTTCCAAATACATATACATGCATTTAAGTCCACATATCATTTCTATCTAATGTCCCATTATCTTAAATTTCATGGTAAATAGTAAATTAATTAAACATATGCCAATGTTTCTAGCTTCAAATTCTGTGAACTCGCCCACCCTAAAGGTGATAATGATTATTAGTTTAGAAGCCAGATAAATATCAAGGTTCTTTAATATGTAACATTTATTCTTTCAATAAATGTGTATTAAGCTATTATCATAGATGCCAGGGACTCTTCAGGGCATTGGGTATATATTAAAGAAACAGACAAAAATTCCCTCCAAAGCTGGTGCTTCCTCTAAACAACACAGAAAAACCTTTGTTTTATCTCATTTCACTTTTTAAAAATCTCGTTGTCTTAATAACTTGTTCTGTAGTCAGTCCATCTTACTTTCATATTCCATCAGGTCTCCTGTCCCTGTTAAACCCTCTTGTCCTACACCTTTCTGTTCTATATTCTCAACTGACAGACAATCTTCTTCTATATCATATTCACTCAAGGTCCTGACAGCTAGATTATTGGAGGTGTCAAGGATTTTAACTCTGACAATAAACTAAAATGTAAACAGTCAAGAGCACCCAGCATGTTTGCATTACAACAAGGTTTCAAGAGAAGAGAGAGAAAGAAAAAGAGGCAGAAAGAGAGAAAGCAAGACCAAACATGCAAACAAAGAAAGCAAGACAAGAAAGGAAGGAAGGAAGGAAGGAAGGAAGGAAGGAAGGAAGGAAGGAAGGCAGGCAGGCAGGCAGGCAGGCAAGCATTAATAGTAACACAGTCGGCTATTAGTTGATTGTAATCTCCAAAATTGTGCCTATCATTTGTAGGCATAAACCTTTCTGGGGTTTTAATCATTCATGAATAGAATATAACACTCATTGGCTTCTGAAATTTTTATGGTTTTACTGGCCCAAATCACAGATATATCCTTTAAATGACAATTTAAGCCCTAGAGTTTATGGACCAAATTTATAGAAATTACTTGTATTCATTTTCTATTGCTTTGCAGAATATTTCCACAAATTGAGCAGCTTAAGAACATATATTTTAAAAAAAGACAACATATATTTTACTATCTATTTTTGTGGGTCACAAGTCAAGTACTCAGTAGCTATGTTTTTTGTTTCAGGTTTCACAAGTCTGATATCAAAATGACAGCCAGAGATGCAATCCCACATCAGACTCAGAGTTCTCCTTGAAGCTCATTTACTTTATTGGCAGAATTCACTTCCTTATTGTTGTAGGACTGAGGTCCCCATATTTTTGCAGTTGCCAGCCAGGAGGCACTCTCACCTTACATAGGCTGCCTTTAAGTTTTAGCCATGAGGCCCTCTCACAACATGGCAGCTTACTTCTTCAAAACCAGCAAAGAAATGTCACTAAAATCTGCTAAGATAGAATCTTATGTACATCATTACAACCCACATTTAAGGGGAGGGGAGCATCTACGGCATCTACACCAGGGGTAGGAATATTGGCAACCATTTTAAAATGCTGCCTGTCATATATCTTTAAAGTTTCCTATTTTATATATTAGAAGAAGCCTTATTCCTCAAGTCTCCCTACTGGTGGATAAGTAATGTGGAACATGTATGTATTCTATAATGTAGAAACAATTTAGCATAATTCAGAGAAAAATTGCCCATTTTCCCAGAGAAGTTTTTCTTCTAGAGAAGCATATCCACTTACTTTCTCTACTAAGAGTGACAGTGAGCTCATTTTATAAAAGGCAATCAATCAATTGTCATTTAGAATTATGTTTAAACCATCAAAATCAAACCATATCAATGATGATAGTTTATCATCTTAAAACATGAATTTCAAGTCAATGGTCTCTGTAAAATTGAGTGTGTTTTCCTGGCTTCCCTCCTAATACTATCATTCAGGGAGCCTTTTAGATCAAAACATGCTATCAAATTTCCTGCTTATCTTTCTTATTTCAGAATTGCAAAATATGCCAAGTACAGAAGTTCCTTTGAATTCTTCAAATACTCTTTTATATTAAATATTCAGTATAGAAAATAAAAGATTTAAAATGCTCAAAAAAGGAAGACTGAAGTTTACAGAACTAAGTCCTACAAAACCTGTTCAAATTCAAAATGTGTTGAATTCTGTGTATACCTAATAGAATTTTTTTTTCATTTCAAATGCATACACTGAGTGTTAAAGCACATTCAAAGAAAATTATATTCTCATTATAGAAAAACTAATTTTAAGTCACATAGACATGCTGAGCTATGACAAAATAATCTTTTTGGTAAACTGAGTGGTCTCTTTGCACAGGAGTGATATCATTAACAAAGGGGCTTTGCATATTATTTTCAAATGTGTATTGGAATGTAAAATAAAGAACAAGTGAGGTTAAGGTTTATTTTTTATTCTGTGAAGTAGATAATTCTAATTTATGTCTTCTATGTTTCTCCCCCACTTACTGTAGAAATAGGGAAGGGTGTAGAGTTGAGGAAACTTGGGCACATGTATTCCTGTGGAAAAACAATTATATTCACTACCAGAAAGTTAATGCAGTGATAATGTAAAGCAGCTTAAAAGAGGTTTTACTAGATATTTGGTGGCTTTAAATCAAATGCAGAATTTTCTTTTCTTCTTATTAGTTATATAATCATGTAAAACATATTTTCATTAGAAATATGACATATGAGTTAATATTGCAGCTTTTTATATATTTTAGCATGAGTAGAACTCAAGTGAAATGCGGAAGAAAAGTCATTTGGTAATTTGTGATGACTTTGGTTGATAGAAAACAAACCAAAAAAGCAGGACCACAAAATAGATAATTTAACTTAATGACAAAATGTTTCTCGGAGTGACAGCATCAGAATTATACTCTAACTTTTCTCACCAGCTAAATAAAAGTACAATCCTTGGTTTTTGAATTGAAAATTTTGAGAATTTTTAATTATGAATTTATAAACAAAGAAGCTAACTCAATAACCTGAGGTCTTTCTTTGTAAGATGGTTACTCCACTCCAAGCTCTTATACACCATTCTTTAGTTACATCCTGTTGAATTTACCTGTTACTGCCATTGTTAAGTTTGTTTGCTTCTATTTCCACTAATGAATTGTAAAGCCATTTAGATTTCCACTGTGTCTAGGCCATACTCACTTTTTGAGGACTCTCCATACTGTTTTCCAGAGCAGTTGCGCCAGTTTACATTCCCACCAACAGTGCAAGAGGGTTCCCCTTTCTCCACATCCTCACAAACACTTATTGTTTCCTGGGTTGTTAATTTTAGCCATTCTGACAGATGTGAGGGGTATCTCATTGTGGTTTTGATTTGCATTTCCTTGATGATGAGTGACGTTGAACATCTTTTCATGTGTCTTAGCCATCTAGGTACCTTCTTTGGAAAAATGTCTACTCATGTCTTCTTCCCATTTCTTCACTGGATTATTTGTTTTTTAGGTGTTGTTTGATAACTTATTTATAAATTTTGGATACTAGCCATTTATCAGATATGTCACAAATATGTTCTCTAATTCTATAAGCTGCCTTTTAGTTTTGTTGATTGTTTCCTTTGCTGGGAAGAAGCTTTTTATCTTGATGAAGTCCTAATAACTCATTTTTGTTTTTGTTTACCTTGCCTTCAGTGACATGTTTAGAAAGAAGTTGCTATGGCCGACATCAAAGAGCTTGATGTCTCTGTTCTCCTCTAGGATTTTGATGGTTTCCACTACTGACTTAAACTACATTGTTTAACACTTAAAAGACTAGGAAACTCATAAGTAGATATGAGTTATGTTGGTCAGAAAATACAAATTAAAGCAAACCCTAACCTGTTATCCTATTCAATAGCTTTATTGGCCATCTTATATAAATTCTTCTGTATGAGGATGGGCTGGCATACACTAAGGCCTCTGAAGGGCTATACTGAGACTCCTAAACTTGACTTCATAGTGTTTCTTCCTAAGAATGTCATTACTAATCCAAAGAGCTCGACTAATGGAGTCTAAAGTGACAGAGTCTTTTATAGAGTAATCAAGTCTTTTAAGATGTACTTCAGGGGCTTCTAATCCTCCCAGTAACATAGTAAATATAATGAACATAAAAATTATCTTTGCAGCTGTTGTATGTGTCAGTAGCAATAATAAACTCTGAAGAGCAAAATAGCATCTGGTATTTTGATTCACCCAATTTAATCACATGGAGTTTGAACATTTACCATTTTACAAGTTTTGTTTATTGATTTACAAGATTTTTACAAGATTATGTGAAATCATGTGGAACACATAGTTAGCAAGAACCCATTCTCCTCACCCCATAGGCTCATACACCTACTTTCATACTATCAGGAAGGCTCTCATATGTACCCTCAGGAGAAATTTAGCTTTATACAGTAAAGAGCCTTGAAGGAAAAAAATTGAATGGTGGATTCAAAAATATGTAAGTATAAGAAATTAAAATCACAATTAATAAATTTTTCCCAACTTCTAATTTTCAGATCTACAGTTATTACCTTGATAATGTCTACAGAAATTCACTAATAAGATCAACAATGATGCCTCCTTTCTACACAACAGATCTTGAATCAAAACTTAACACATAATACTTGGTAATACTTCTTAATTTTTTTGAGCATTTGTTTTGTTATTTTTTTTTACCAAAGACAGTAAGAGATTAATTTATAAAGCTTGTAGTCTAATGGGTACTTCTTGGAAATACTGAAAATCCATTGCTACAGTCTGGATTCCTCACATGCAGACTTCTGTGACCCGCTTCACACTGCTACTTTACCACTGGGAACTATGTGACAGAATTACCTTCCATATCATGAACTTTAATATGGTTTGTTAACTGCTATGTAATATCAAGAGGGTCTTACTACATTCCTATGTTTAATGTCTAGAAAATAGTCTTAGTTTAAAAATAAATGTTTATTTTTTCTACAAATTTTTATTCCCCTGATATGTCCTTTATATTAAAAAAACAGGATTTGAGCAAACATTTCTATATTTTGTGTGTTAGCATAATGCTAAGTATAAGAGGTTCAAAATCAAATAAGATACGATTCCTAATCTGAAATAGTATGACTCCTTTGAATGGAAGAAGTAAATGGAAAGATGGAACCGTTAGTTTTCCAACACTTCTTGAACATGAATCCCATTTGCTTAAGGTTGTTGATAAGAGATAAAATTTCTATAGTAAGCATTTATACGAAAATCACAGAGTTTTGTTTTAAACCAAAAAGATACATTTAAAAAGAAGGATTAGTAAAATAAATAAAGAATTAAAGAAGAACTTACTTTCTCTTAGCTATTGGAGAAGGCACATACTATGCTCAATACCAAAAACTCTAAAGGCAAAACATGTTTGTGTCTTTGATTTCATTTCTGGTTTTTTTATCTGACTTTTAAGGTAATGTTTTGCAGAAATGTGTTGGTGCTTGGTGTGTGCCAACTGTTGTTTTGATAGCCCTCATGTTATATGTCTGAAGATAAAGGATTGTTCTCTCTGCATGATGTAGCCATGATCGTTATTGTTGCTGTTTGTCAAGATGTACTGATCTGGAATATTCTTGTTGAGAAGAAATAGAAGAATTTAGTATCTAAAGAAAATAAGCTTCAGGGTCTCCAGGAAATACCTTACATGTATATTTTCTCCCCATACAGGAATTAATCATTTTCTCTGGAAAAGAAGAAGATAAAAAATGACCAAGAAAGGGTTTCAAAGTGTTTATATTGCATAGAAGAATAACAACTGACTAAAAAAGTTGTCACTCTCCTCGAGGTCATAACAGGAGGATACAGACTTTGAAATACAGCAGGAGGGATTTAAGTTTCCACATGAGGGGAAGTTTGCTCATAGAGATAAAAGACTCTATCTTTCCTGGCTATCCATCTGCCTTGAATAATTAATGCATAATCCTGTTTAGTGAATGACAAATGCATGAATTCATAACATGTAAGATGTTTTACAAATTGGTATAGATTAGTATGAATCCCTTACCACCATGCAAACCAAGTAATTGATAATTTTTATTATGAGATTGGAAAAAGTCTGGTTAAGATGCCACCTCAAAACATGTATATAGCAAAGCAAAAGCTTTAGGAGACTTGGTAGAAATTTATGTAAACTAAACATACTTGGCCACCTACAGACTTCAATAAGTTCTATAACAAAGAGACATGCTGCTTGCCTGACCTAATGTAGAACAGAAAATAACTTTAAGAAAACACTTTTTGCCTATAGCCAAAATCCAAGATCACTGATTATCTGATAATCATAAATTTTTCAGAACTGAAAAGTCAAAATGCTTTTTCTAATGGTAAAATTAGTGCATATAAAAATGAGAAGGCAAGAAATAGAATAAAAACTGGATTCAAGGAGGCTTGAAAAATGGATCTGATCTGCCAAGCATCTCTCAAATACTTTATTGCACAGCAGAAGTAATTGCTCCATCATCTCGGATGTAGCCTGTGAGTAGGAGCTGATTTGTTATGCTTCATCATCTTAGACTAAGAGACTGGGTAGGGCCCTGAGGCCTGCAATTAAAAGAGAAATGCCATAAGAGCAGATGCAGTTTCAATAGCTTTTCCTCTATTATATATCTGGCTTGGGTTTGAGCGTAGGTTATGACCAAAAATTGAGTTACCCAGTTAGTAACCACAGGAAATCACAGAAGAAATATAGAGCTTTGAATTGCTCAGTGAAAACAACTATTGCTAGACCCCCGTAACTGCACCAACTGCAAGCAGGCTTTTAACGTGGTAGAATTTTTATAAAAAGAAATAGGTCTCTAGTATCACTGAGACACGGCCATGAAGGATATGAGAATGTGGATACTCTCTCAGGAGTCAGGACCCGGAGCAAAAAGTGGGAGACCAAGGGCTAACTCTGCTCATAGAGAAATGAGTGCTTGTTACTTCTGTTCAACAAAATCTGGAATACATTACGAAGCATTGCTCTCTTGTGCAGTCAATCTTCAAAGAAGTTCTCTCATGGACCACTTCTCTCAGAGCTTACACCCTTATGTATTCTTTCCCATATTAGCTCTGGGATGCCTCAGTGACTAGCTTTAACTATGAGAATGCAGAGAAAATGAGGCTGGGACAGTTCTGAGCCTCAGCTCTACGAAAGAGAAGGCTTGGGATTGCCTTCTAGAGAGCTCTGAGCCATCATGTAAGAATCCCATCTGTCCCACTGGACACTATGGAAAGAGCAAGTAGAAACACCATATGAATCAAGAAAGCCTCCTCCCCCACCACACACATGGAAGAGGAGAGAGTATAGCTGTCCTAACATACAAGTGTAACCCCCAGATGATGTCATCCCTGGCTGCCACTGGACTGCAACCGCAAGAGGGAAAACAGGTGAGACCCACAAAGCCATGAAACATAATAAAATGATTGTTTCAAGCCATTAAGTATTAGGGTGGTTTTGTAAGCAGCAATAGGTAACTGGAGTAGAAGTTGTCATCTTCTCGCAATTTTTAAAAAACATTTCTAAATAAGTGTTATTATAGTGGTTCGCCTATTTGCCATCTATAGTATATGGAAGATCTTTGAATTAGTTAATTCATCATGTAGGCATGGACTATGGACTGTGTGAAGCCATTTAGACAAAAATGATTGAAATGCTCACCACCCATGGATCCGGAATCTGGAGCTCAGTGCAGCCCCTGCACATGCTTTGGTTGTGGGGAAGATTATTAGCCATTTTTGGTTTTATATGGAACAGTTGTAAAATGTTATAAGGCAGCACACTTGACATAATTTGAGGAAAAAAGTAATTTGAGAAAAACAGGTGAATATTGGGGGAGTGGAATAGGAAGACGTCTTTGTTTGCTTTCCACAGTATCATTTCCATACTTTTTCTGGTTTCAGACTCGTCCTTGGTGGGGAGCTGTTTTATGTTTGGAGAAGTACAGACACCATCCTAACACCATCGCAGGATGCTAAGCCTCCGCGGTAGACTATTTATGCAGGAGTTGCTTGTCTAGGAGAATGTGAGCTTGAGACTGCTGCCAGACCTCTTACCTGCCATGTAGGAAGAGTCTGAGACAGAAGTCAGACCAGAAAGAGGAAAGAACATCTTGAAGACAGATGGAAGGAAGCTGGGAGGAAAGGGGGAGAGATAAAGAGAGAGAGAGAGAGAACTGATAATATTATTTAAGCAACTAAACAGGTGATACTTAGCCTTTACAGGCATATGAGCCAATAAATTATCCTACTTCTTCTTTCTTTATTATTGTTATTATGATTATTGTCATTATTTGCTTTTGAGTTATTTTTCTGTCATTTGTCATGGAAAAAGTATGACTAATGTTATTCCCAGAAAATTTTGCCATAACTTTCCTGGAAAAGCAACTCAAACTTTTATACTAAACAAGTGAAGCACAATAATCTGAACCTTTTCCTTATTCCAGAAAGGAATTACAAAAGATTGTATCCTGTAATGTGGCCCAATGTTATAATCCTCTCCCACAGAATTTTCCACAGTATTTTTCTCCTGAAATATGTCTCAGAAGGGCCTGACTTTCTGGTGTGTGCTTCATCATGGTCCCATTCAGGCAGTATGGCTAGAGGATGTGTGTCAAGACAGCATTATCAGTCCAAGCAGAGGGACATGCTTGGTTTAAAACAGGAAGTCGTGTGAGGTAGTCTAGCCTGCAGGATAGGAGTGAAATCATTGGGATCCTGGATAAAAGTAGTCAATACTTTTCACAAAGGCTAGGTGTTTAAGCTAAGTTGAGGACTTGTGGCCTGAAGTCACAATAGGGTGATGAGTAGAAATCCCAAGCTGGATATCAAAGCCTGGTCATAAAATTAAAGGGGGTAAATCACCATAATTGGGTCCATGGATGTATGTCCAACCAAAAGGAATCTTGCTGAAGATATGCTTGTGTGTTTGTGTGTTGATGTGTGTGCACATGTGTGTGCTCATAGGTTGAAGGGAGATATCATAAATATGATTACAATGAAAAGTAGGGTCTCAACTGCCTCATTAAAATCTGAACCTTTGACTTTACTTTTAAAACCAGTATTTTCTAAAGTGTGCTCCACAGAACACTATTCTGATATCATGTACCCTAACTATGACCTGTAAGACCAGGGAAATAGCACATATTAAGAGTCCCCTTAGAGATTCCCAGTGGATGTACAGCAGTAAAGATGATAATCTGTACAAAAGAAACCATTTAACATTTGTTAATCTGAGTTACTCAGCTCATTTAGCAGATACTAAAATCTCATCGAATTAGTCCATTATCATTTATTCTGGGAAAGATTAGCCTATTGAATTCTTCCTATGAAATTTCCATGCTTTTAAACATGGAATTAAGTTTCCATAGCTTATTCCAAATTATCTTTACAGACTTTTCATCTATTCTTTAATGCAGAATAATATTGATCCAGCCACACACATCCTCTCTAAATCTTCTGTGGAATATATTCTTTTATGTCACCATGCCTTTCTTATGGGCAATAATAGCCTCAAACCATCCCTTAACTGAGCTCAAAATTTACCTCTCTGAAGTCTCTCCCAATTCCCTTTTCAAAATGTGATGTTTCTTCCTTGAAAATTTCAAAGTAGTGCTTGGTTGTCTTTGACATAATATGAGCATTATTTGTTAAGTCACAAAATCTTTCTAGGTAGGTTTTAATTAATTTATCTCCTTATGCCCTGATGCTCAGCAGAATAATGCATATATAGGGAAATCTATAAGTATGAAAGTAAATTGAATTATACTAAGTTATATTTAGCTATTTATTAAGTGGGAGCATCATGAAGTGATGATGCAAGAAAGAAATCAGGTGTGCTAAAGATATAAAAACGTGCTGTTGTATCCAGGCAGAGAAGTCTTTTACCAATGCCATGGACTACTCAGGGTTAATCAGGTTTGCTCACTGCTACTCCCTTGAGGTAATCTCGCATCATCTTTTCATATTGCACTTTTTCCAAGCAACAAAAGCTGGAAATGACACTTTCTATGTGTTTAAATATCAGAAATTCTCCAGTGCACTCTCTGGCTCTCAAATTCTTCATTCCATAATGCTCTTCTAGAAATAATGAGGCACCTGGGCCTCCTATGTAACTCTTCCCTTCCACTAATGTAATAATAATAAAAATATCCTCCTTCAAAATTAATGGAGAACCTCATGTTGATTTGTATATAAAAATCCAATGGGAATATTGTGCCTATATCTGAAGAGAGACATTGTCATGGCAAGGTGGCATAGGAAAAAAACCCTCAGGCTTTTGGAGGCAGATAGTCCTGAACTGAATTTATGCTCCAGTACTTTACAGGTGTAGAAGCTAGTATACTTACTTAACTCTTGAAAATTACTTTCTTGATTCATGGAAAGAGAACAACAGCACCTATTTTATGGTGGTGTTATACAAATTAAAAGATAGATTATATATAAAGTGACTTTCATCTAGTTTACCTTATGCCAGAAATCTTCCATACATGGACATTTGATTTTTTGGTCCTGTATGACATAAAGCTACAGCATATAGAGCCTAGATAGCTGTGGAGGAACCAGGCATTTGTTTTATAAATAATATTTTATTGCAAATCTGTCTAGAGTATGCCATTCACCATGAATTTAAAAATTAATAAATATTTTCCTATCCTTAAGGTGCAAAACAAATACATACTATCAGATGATTATCAAATTATTAAAAATAGTTAAGAGATAATGATAATAGAAGCAATGATAGAGTGGTTTCAAGTAATATGAGAAAACATATTATGAGAAACATAAAATGGGAACTGAAAGCATTGGGGTCACAGGGTAATTAGCAGGCTCTTCTCTACTTACCTCTTGAATGAATTAAGAAGTACAGCAAGAAAGAAAATAAATGGAAAATTTTTTAAAGTCCCTTTTGATATTGATAAAAATCGGTGATTGTGATGGGTTTATCAACTGAAGCCTACATTTTGGCAAAATTACTTAGTCATAAAAACTGTTGTCAATTTTATGAAAGGGACCTTAATACTCTGCTTAAGAAATGACCCAGAGCAGTAATTACAAGTTCACAGCTGGAAGGCTGTATCCCAGAAAAGGAAGGGAAAAGTTGATATTGCTCATTCTCTCAAAATTCTGCCAAGCTACAGAATCTCTTATTTTCTTGAGAACAGGTGTTTTTTTTTTTTCCACAGTAGAGTGGAGAAGAAGAATTTTCTCCAGAGCAGTGCCTAATCTATTTTAGGAAAGACAACCATGCATCTGTGTTTGACAGCACTCTCCTGGTTTACACCTGTTTTCCCAGTATAATTCATTGTGTTTCTTTTTACTCTCAAAAGAGGTCAAATTTGTTTTAGCAAAAAATTTGACAAATTATGGGATCACAATATCAGAACATAAGGCAGAATAGAGCTATTGAAGCTAAGAAGGAATTGCGTTACAGGGAAGGCGGAATGAGGAGGGATGGGGAGAGAGAGGGATAAACCTCAGTAAAGCATATAGAAAAGAATCTGAAGCAAGAAACAGTGTGGTGTGTGTAAAAATAATAAACACATATAGCTGCTGGAGCATGAAATGCAAAGCATGTAAGGCAGAAGTGGTAAGAGCCTGAATTCAGGTTCTTATTGCTGGGGAGAGTAGGGATCTTTTGCTACATTATGAATTTTTAGAGCATAACTTAAAATATTAATGTTCATATTCGATATGACTCCACTGTCTGGCTCTTAAGGGCCGCCACAAAAAGCTGAGTAAAGATAGATATTTCATAACTGTTTTCTCCTATTAATTTCCTATTGTGTATGTATGTGTTTGTGTGTGTGTGTGTGTGTGTGTGTACGTGTGTGTAGAAGGATTTATATAAATGAAAGGATTATTTAAGACTCTTAAAGCATACTGCCAAATACTAAGTAATACTACTTCACTATTTGAAGAATTTTTCCCCTAGAATCATTATTTTAATGTTTATTTTTTTATTTTTCAGAGAGAAAGCAAAGCAACTGACAGCTCAGAGCCTGCTTGGGATCAAAAATGGATAGGATAGTATTTAACCATTGATCTGGGCATGGGGTTTAGTCTCATGAGCCTGTGAGATCATGACCTGAACCAAAATCAAGAGTTGGATGCCTAACTGAGTCAGCACCCAGGTGTCCCTCCTAGAACCAGTTTAAAATGCATAATGTATTTAAATATGATACATTCAATTGAGGGTTTATTCAATATTATAGAATATTATTTTCTCATAGGAAAAACATCAAGACACTCAAACACACGCATTTAGATTTTAAAACAAGTTTTCATGTGTTTAGATAACTTCAGGCACTTATATTTGGCATTTTTGTGAGTTGAATCATAAAATTTAGCGATATTTATTCTATGCTTGATTGTGAAATAAATGTCCATGAAATTCAGAAAGCTAATATATGTATATATTATCCTTATCTCTATACAAGATGATGTCTTTCAACCAAATTTCACCTTTTATATTTACCAAGGAGTGATAACAGCAGTAAATTCCATCATAACAATATTTAATAGCTTACCAGCTAGAAGCGGGAGGATATTGCTTACTTACAAACACTCCACATTCCCCCAATTTATACCCATTGAGTTCCTACTAATCTAATAGACATTTTATGTAAGTTGTCATTTTATTATTCATAAAAGTCCTATCCTATGTTTATACATGAGGAAATAGTTTGAGATTTTGAAATGGATAATATAGTATTTAACCAAAATTATCACTGATAATCAATAAAGCTTAAGTCTATTTAAAATCTGTCTATTTACTGCAAAATCCAATGATATTTTGAGTACACCACATTTGCACTACCATGTTTTTTATTGGATTCAAGAAATGAAACAATTACAGTGTTTCATTCGACAATTATCTAAGCTTTTGCTCTTTTTAAAGTATTCAACTCACAAGACAGTCATATCAGTCAGAAGAGATCAAGTGATTCTTTAATAATAATCACATCAAAATAGCTGTGCACCTGTGAAGGGGAAGCAAACTACAACTGTCTGTTCTCAGCAAACTTTCTACTTCCCATAACTTTTAAGCTCCTGTATGAAAAGAAACAAAAAGAAGAAGACATGTTACCCCTGTTTATTTTCTAACTCTCCTAAATTGTTGTCTGTTGCCTTATAATGTCTGTACTATTACTTTCATCACTAAACCACTACTTAGAGGAGTACAGAATTATTTCTGTTTGCTATTCATTCCTTTTCACTTTTGCCTCATTTTAGCCAATAGATCTTTTGATTAGGGAGAAAAAAAATCATTTCAAATTTAAATTGTCCTGTAACTCTCTGAAGCTGCTCCAAACTTCAACCTAATCCATTTATATGTTGTCATTGCCTGCATTCTTTAAGAGGATTTTCTAATTTTTTTCATGTGAAAAGAGTTTATATGAACCTTTAAGGGAAAAGTTCTTATGAGACAACCAAGAAATATTTATACCTTTGGACACAGGCAACGTCCATACATTAAATAAGGTAACAATTCAGAAAGCACTCATCCATCATTTTAAGATCTGACTGTTAGGCAAGAACAGAAATATATGGGGCTGTAACCTTTGAACTATAGAAAAGGAATTCTAAGATTTTATGCTCACATGATCTGTGAATTATTGTATTTAAGTATAATATATTAAAATGTTAGAAGATGAAAAACATTTTCACAGGACTAATATAAGCTGATCATTGTGACTTTGTTTAGTTCATTTGCCCATGGTAGAGTCTCTGGGATTCCAGAGGAATAAACTTTATAGGAGATTATTCAGTGTCACCCATCTTTAAACTAAAATGTCTGTTAACATATTTTTAATGCAGTTCCCTCTTGGCATATTTTAATCTAGACTTTTGCTTCTTCCCAGTGTCTCTCATTCAAAAATCTCTAGAAAAACAAATATATAACTAACTCTGCCAATGGTTTATTCCTTTCTATTTCAAAAGTAAAATTATTTTAGTTTTTTGTAGAGGGTTAGTTGGGCAAAATTCTAACCATTTTTTCCAGGTTCCACTTTGAACCATCTCTTATTCCTAACAGTTTGGGGATGAAAACCTGAATACAGGACTCAATCTGAGTCCCACTGATGATTAAAAGATTAATCTTAACATAGTACATTCCAACCTGACCCTTAAAACCTGTAAAGAAAAAATACATATATGTATATGTATATATATATTTCTAGGCATGTAGAGAGAAGTCTAAAATATGGAGACCATGGCTAATAACGTTTGGCTAGGAATTTCTCTTTATTAATGTACCTTTATATCATGGTCACTTTCTAGCTCAATTGTCTGAGTAGGAACTCAGGGAATATTCCTGATATGAATTGAATTGAATAAAGATGGATATTCAGCCAGAAAAAATATGATTGATAAGATTAATGATAAGAGGAGGGCAAGATTTAAAGAAAAGCTGGAGATTTTTGTGTAGAGCATATAAAGTGTAGAGGTAATTTGGAAATGTTGAATCGGCTGGGAGAAACTCAGCTATGGGTCTCTGGGAAGAGGTCAAAAATGGTCAAATACAAAAGAAAGAAGTAGGAGCTCCTGGGTGGTCAATTAGTTAAGAGCCCAACTCAGATCACGATCTCGCGGTTTGTGAGTTCAAGCCTCTCATAGGGCTCTGTGCTGACAGCTCAGAGCCTGGAGCCTGCTTCAGATTCTGTGTCTCTCCGTCTCTCTCTGCCCCTCCCCTGCTCAAGCTCCATCTCTCACTGTCTCAAAAATAAAAAGTTAAAAAGAGAAAGAAAGCAAGCAAGCAAGGAAGGAAGGAAGGAAGAAAAAGAAGGAAGAAAGAAAGAAAGAAGTAGGTAGATGGTCAGAGGTCAAGGTAAAGAAAGAAATGATATTCGCCTGTGGTGACAGGAAGATTATGGAAACTCCAAGGTCACCAAAGTAACTGCCTAGTTTTTTGTCGTTTTATCTGGTCATCTCTCCTACCAATATTCCTGATCCATTTTTCACCCACCACCTTTAAAAACTACTTCTTCTATTTCATACATGCACAGAACTTTTCCAGGCCAACAATACTAGTATCAACTGCTTTTGGAGCAAAAAGCAAACATTATATGAGCACCACAACGTTAGAAAGAAATTTGGTAAGTCCTAAATTTGAAATGTACCATTCTGGACTTAAAACACATTTTTTTTCTGTAGCTAAGGAATCAAAATTTTAAGGTTTGTTGTGTTTTTAAAACTATCTATGCATGAAAATTCTTTCTTGTCTTGCATTTTGGTTCAGATGGGGTTACTTGAGGAGCAGCTACATCAAATGGTGGTATAAATGATAGATTAAGCATTTCCTTCCTGCTTCTCATCCTACTGAACTGACAGTTCTTGTACTCAGATGTCTAGATGTTTTAGGCTTTAATGCCCAGAGTAAACTATCACTTATTATATAACTAAACCTGACAAACTACTGCAAACTGAGATTATTCCCATCACTGTGCTTGAGGTTTCTGTCTCTAATGAAGCAATACAAGTTGGCTTAACCATGAATTAGCAAAAGTGCCATTAACAATAGAGTTCAATTAATGCTAAAAGTTTCAATTTGTCTCATACCTAAAGCTATAATGATTCCTCCTTAAATATTAATAATATTAGGTGCCCTTGTAATAGCTGCTATAGAAACTCAAAGGGAGGTGTTAGCTATTATTAGCTTAAATTATAACACTAAAGAAACTCAGGCGTTCAAATTAAAATCCTCCACTATACACCTGAAAGTAAAAAATCTAAAACTCTGAAAAAAGAACCAGAGAGAATAGAACTGAGGTGAGGTGGAGGGAGGAAAATTTTTTTCTAAATATTTTCTATTTTAACTTCTCCATTTAAAGAGAGAAACTAGGAGCCTAACTTATTCCAAGCCTCCAAAATGTTTAATTATTCATATGAAACAAAGAAACAGCACCCTAGACGCAATTAGACACCTGGTGGAGTCCTCTCCCAAAAGAAAACTTTTCTCTTTTGTATTCTTACAGAAACCCTATGAAAAATACAGCCACATCTTCTTGAGTCATGTAGAGGGTACATACATTACAGGCAATTCTCAGACAAAGTTGGGCCTTTTTAATATTCTCATATAAATAAAATAATGGTCTACAGCTTTAATGTATTTTATTCTTTTAAGCTCACTGTCTTTGAACACTGATTATCACACTTTCTTCCAATTAAGACTGAGAGGAGATCTGGATGAAAACTTCTGGTAGTACAGCCACCAAAATGTTACAAAGGCCACAAAGAAAGGTGAGGATTTTACTGTCTTTCTGCCCAAGTTTAAAAAAAAAAACAATTACCTAAAAGTTACCAAAAAGTCAAAGAAAGTATCTGGAGTGTAATCCCTATATGATTCTCCAATCTCTAATGCTCTTTTACTTTCCTCTACACGTCTGCTAAAGCTTTCCTTCATTTGGCATTCTCTTCATACCTTTCTTGTCATCCAAAACCACACGCACCACCCAAAACCAAGTTCATGTTACTTCCCCTTGGAATGTATTAATTCAACTATTCTAACTTCAAAGACTTAGCTCCCCTTTTTCTGCACTATTTTCAGAAACTACTGGATTGCAGTTTTCTTTGTTTACATTTCCCCCAGCAAAACAATAAATACTTGGAGAACAAATGAACATATCAGTGTCATCATCATTATGATCTCCGTAGCTCTGACTACCATCATAAACTAATCTATAGACACCTCATCCAGTTGTATACTGAGCTCTCAATCTTGAACCCCTCTGTTATTATCTTTATGATTTTTAGCACACGTAAAAATATTATTTGTTTCAGTGTCTCATTATAAGGACTGGCTAAGATCTCATTTGTAAAGTACACATGCCTGGAACACAATAAGAGACTAATGAATGTTAGAAGATATACGAGTCATTCATTATTAAGGAAAACATAGATGTGCCAATTTGCACAATTCCAAGATGCATTATTTATACTCCAATCTATGTGAATAGCAGGATGAAACTCTACCTTTATTCTGTTTATCTTATTGGCATATCATATTTTCTTTTTTTTTTTCATTTAGTGCTATTTGTTTAAACTTGAACTAAGCTTAAAAATACAATATATGAAAAGACAATTTTATTGCCCTCTTGTGATTACCATCTATTATAAAAGGGAGTCTCATTTTATTACCATAAACAGGGTAGTTGTAAGGTTCCCCCAGCATTTAGTGTAGGAGTTGAGTTCTTTATCCTGCAATTACTTTGTGGCATTTCTTTGCTGCCAGCTACTAAGTTCAAAGTTTTGATAGGATGTGTCAGACAGACATGATCTGCCAGCATGTCTCATTCCTCCAACTGATTAATCTGTAAAGATAAAATGAACATGTAAAGCTATAGGATTCTCCAAGTCCAAAAGCGAACATACCTCCAAAAAGGTAAAACAGACTTGAATTTTTTTTTTCAAAACCTTTCTCTCAGCTTTGCCTTACAAGTTGTGAGACATGCCTCTGGCTAAACTTTGACTGAAAATTCATCTCTGATTCAGTAGCTTTTTTTTTTTTTTTTTTTTTTTTTTTTTTTTTTACTTTCTACCTTTTGCTCTTTGCCATCTCCTTCTTGTAGAGGATCCTTTTGCATGAGTATAGATGACCATATACGGCAGAAAATAACCATTCTCATCACTGTTTTGTACTAACAGCTAACCATGGGCCCATTCCCTTGAAATTATCCCTAGATCTTGGTTATATCAAAACATCAATAATTTTACCCCAATGAATACTTAATAGATATATCACCATGGACCTACTGTACTCAACGTTCCGAATCTACTAAGGCAAACAAGTAGTTGGGCAACCATTAATGTCATGTGCTTGAATAGTAGATTAATTATAAATGCATCTGAATCTTTATTGGAGTAATAGCCACGAGGGGCACTGAAAGCTCTGTGAAATCAGAGTAAGATAGCCCTTCATGTCCACACCATTTCTTTCAAGTCTCTACTCTTGTTTTAGCAGAAATAGAATAGGGTTTCTGTAATTCTATAGTATCCTGAAGATATCCACTCTCCTGCTCCCCACCAACACCACACCTGTCTGTCACTCCATTTGCTTAGAGATCATTAAATCTAAGGGCAGTGTGCCTTTGTTCCTATTTTCATTAATCACCTTTATTTTTTTTAAGTTTATTTAAGAGAGGCAGAGACAGCATGAGAAGGGGAGGAGCAGAGAGAGAGAGAGAAGGGAGGGAGAATCCGAAGCAGTCTCCTCAACACCAGCATAAAGCCTGTCACAGACCTCAAACTCATGCAGCCATGAGATCATGACCTGAGCCGAAACCAAGAGTTGGTTGCTTAACCAGCTGAGCCACTCAGATGCCCCCATTAGTGACCTTTAAAAATCATTTCCCAATTTATACCTATTACCCACATTTTAGCCCTAAGATAGGTTATTATGCTATTTATTTTAACCAGTATCCCTCTATTCTCCACTTCATAAAATTTTCTCACTATGTCCTATGGAACTTACTTTCATTCATCAGAAACATCCTCTATATCTTTAATATCTCCTCTAAATGCTTCCTTTGCCTTTGCCTTCTAACAGAAATCTGATTCTCTCAGAAGAGTCTTCTTCCTTGTCAGACTTCCTTGTCAGTGGAGGATAATTACACTCTTGTTCTCTAGATGATAGACAGGTATGTTCCATGGTCTTCATTGCCAATTTTAGACCATTCTCACCCCATTTTCCCTATAAATCTTATCCTGTATGACCATGACAATCACTGCTGCTCTTTACTGTACTTACTATAAATTCTGGTTCTCATCATCTTGTGCCTAGAAGATTGCATATCCTAACCTACTGTCACCTTCTCTAATACTACTCTTGTTATATCTTGTGCCTATTGTAGTAAAATGTACCAGAGATTTTGTTTTCCTTCAGGAATGGTAAGGTCAGCAGTTTAGATAACAATTGTCTTTGAAAAGATAGTAGTTACTTAAAGTTCTCAAGGGAAATGGACACACCACACTAAATAGAGTCACATAGGGAAGTACTAGATGGATCAGGAAGCAGAAGGAAGCAAAGGAAAAGCGTGAGAGAGAGCCTTTATTGGGCTCATTGAGGGAACAAATGGGCAAGACAGAACAGGTAAGCTGAGTAAATTTAGTATTAAGATAGTTTTAAGAATTTTGGTGATCTCTGGACTATTGCTTCCAAGTTGTCCATAATCTGCCCCTGGGGTGATTTAGGGTAAAGGGAATATTGACTTGGCATGTTTTGTCTAAATGCTTCATTCTACATTTATTTCCCTTCTTAACTGGCTTAAATTTCATTGCCCATCCTTAAAATTACTTCCCTATGTATTCCATCAATTCCTTTGGCTTTCTTAAATTCCTTATACTTGCTTAACAAAATCCTTACTGCAGATACATATATGTATCCACACACAACTGTGCCTCATCAGCTGAACAGTTAGAGGAAAACACACCCACTGCTAACCAATATCAGCTTAATTTTATTATTATTATTCTGAAGACCATAACCTATTGCTATCATACAATTATACTATATTTCTCTACCCAAATCATTCTCCAAGCCCCTAGCCAGCTATTTCATACTTTCTCTCTCCTCAAATCTCCAAAAACTTCTACCCTGTATTCACACTCAACTGATGATTTAATTTACTCCTTCACCTTCACACATTCCTAACATCACTTTTACTCAAGCTTCCCTGCTTTTGTACCCATGTATTCTGTCTTACCTATGTCTTCTCTTATGCTGTATTATAAATGACCCAGATCCTAATTAACCACGTCCTGTTTTAAACTCTATCTCATTCCTTCTCCCTTAGGAAAAGCCACTGCCCCCACACTGTTCCCTCACTCTCATATACCACCAGTTTCTGTCTCTTGTGGATCACTTCATTTTCATACTAGCATACTGTAATTTATGAACCTATATCCCATACCTCACCCAAAAACCTCTATTTTAATTTTTCTCCAACTAACTCTACATTTTTGTAACTCCATTCAACAAAATTCCCTGAAAGATTTGTCTATACTGATTTTCTTCCAATGTGGCTCCCTCCTCTTGTGTTTTTTTTTTCAACCCAGTTAATGAGACATTTTCTTTCTACTGTACCACTGGAACTTCTATTATTCAAGGTCACCCATAATCTCTGAGTTGTTTATTCTAATGATTAAATCTGTGTTCCTTGTATTTGACCTATTAGTAGCATTTGATACCATTGATCACTCTTTTCCATGACAGAGGGAAAAAACCTTTCTTCTATCAGTTTCCTAAATTTGACACCCTCCTGATTTTCTTTCTTACCTGGCCAGTTCTTTCTTATCAGATCCTTTTGCTTATTTTATATCCCCTCTCTTACTTTTTAGGTTCAGAATGCTCCAGTTCTCAGTACTTAGACAACTTGTTTTCTCTATACTATTCCCCTGTTGACTTTACGCAGTCTTATAATTTTGAATATCGTCTAATGATGATATTCCCCAAATGTATAAAATCAGGTCAGAATTTTCTCTATCCCCAAACTTATAAACAAAATGTACAAGTAAATCTTCACTTTTACAAGTAGATCTCATGTAAAAACTTAACACATTTAAAAATGTAGTCCCAATTTCTCTCTCAAAATTACTTCTACTCTAGTTTTCCTCATCTAAATAGATAGAAACACCATTGTTGTGGATATTCTGTTAAAAACCAATTTTCTTTCATATCCATCAACATCCCTGTTCCTATTATATCCAGAATCTAACCACAGGTCCCCACCTCCACCATTATCTCCCAGATTCATGCCACCATTATCTTTCATCTGGATTAATGCAATAACCTCCTAACGTTTCCCTGCTCTTGTTCTTGTCCTGTATGATCTATTAGCAACATATAAGCATAATTTCCAATGCCACTCAAAATAAAAACAAATCCTTTACAGCAGCCTACCAAGTTCTACAGGAGCTGTCAGTCCCCTCATTTCTTCCTGTTTTCCTTACTACATTCACTTTGCTCAAGTCATTTGTTCTTGCTGCTCCTCAGATATATTAGATCCAAGGCTTTGCATGTTTTTCTTTGTCCCTAAAATATTCCTTCCCTAGCTGTCTATGTGGCTTATTCTCTCACCTACTATTGGTCTTTGTTCAAATGAACTCTTGTCACTGAAACTTCCTAAAAACACTGTATTTAAAATTTTAGAAGTTACTCCATCATTATATCACCCTTTCCCCTCCCCTGTTCTCCATATTGCTTTGAAACATCCAAAATACCTTATGTTTCAATCACTAATTTATGTTACTCTGAACCTTCCTTTTAAAATTTTTTAACATTTATTTATTATTTTTGAGTGACAGAGAGACAGCACGAGTGGAGGAGGGGCTGAGAGAGAGCAGAAGTCACAGAATCCAAAGCAGGCTCCAGGCTCTGAGCTGTCAGCACAGAGCCTGACATGCGACTTGAACCCACAAGCTGTGAGATCACGACCTGACCCGAGTTGGCTGCCCAACCTGACTGAGCCTCCCAGTCACCCCACTCTACCCCTCCTTCTGTGCTGTCCCCAGACTCTACCAGAATGTAGGCCCTTTAGGAACAGAGATTTGAATCTCTAGTGCCTATTACAGTGCTGGATATACAGTACCTGCTTATTAATATGTGCTGAATAAGTGATTATGAATCAAAAATGATATGAAAAAATCAAGCATCTCTATTATCTCCTCCTTCAAACATTCAGAGATTTTTTTAATGTTAATTTATTTTTGAGAGAGAGAGAGCAGGAAAGGGCAGAGAGAGAGGGAGACACAAAATCCAAAACAGGCTTCAGGCTCCAAGCTGTTAGCACAGAGCCCGACATGAGACTCAAACCCACAGATCATGAGCTCACGACCTGAGCTGAAGTTCGATACTTAACTGACTGAGCCACCCAGGTGTCCCCTAGAAATTCAGAGATTTTATCTTTATTTTTTCTGTCTTTTCTGAATCTTAGAAACAATTCCTTTTTCATGAAAATTTTTTTACTAATCATTAACAACTCATTATGAATTTTAGTCCCTAAATTTTAGTTTCCATGAAAATGCCTGATATTACCTGCAAATTTCAAGAGTTTGTGCCATCTTAAATAGAGATCAGGGGACAGAGAAATCATGGTGCTTCTTTTCTGTGCCCCTGAACTTATAGTCTTACCTATACCCTATTTGAATGATCTCTTCCCTGTGCGATTGCTAACATTGGTAACATATTGTATAACAGAGAGACAAATGGGTGACTGCATCATATTTAAACCCAGTTGTGTAGGCACAGCTTTTGCCACTGCTGTATAAGACTGGCTAGGCTTACAGTTAGCTCTTACCCACTTGGCTGGATTTAGTCTTCTCATTCAGCCATATAAAATTGCCACCTGCTACTCACTTGATTGGAGATAGAAAGATGTACGTATCTACTAAAGAAGACAGAAAAATAACACAGCATTTGTGATTCATGTGTTAATATTAATTCTCTTTCTTTATGCCTCCCTCTTTCCATCTCTCTCTGTCATATCTCTTTCACAACACACTATGTTACCCCAACATTGAACCCATTACATTATTCCATTTTTACTTTCATTCTGGGCTATTTGTTCTCCAAATGTATCTATCTATTAAACTGGCTCCTTTATGAAAAGATTATTGATAGCTTAGTCCACATTAGAGATTTCCAGTGAGATGCAGCTTATTCCTCCAAGAATCTAAAGAAAAGATTTATAATGTCATTGTAGAATATCATTCAGATACCTTGGCCCATTAAGTTGCAATTGATGCTTAACTAATATGCTTTTTCTTAACGTGCCTATCATTCCACAGCAATAGATAGCAATCTGCCAGAAGATGGAGATGTGATTGGTGAGGGTTCAGCTGGAGATTGCTATCTAGGAGAAAGGCCAACTAGAGTTCAAAGGGAATTTTATATTCTTATACAATCACATCTGAAGAAGTAGACTTTCTTTAATCAGATTAAAACTCCTACCTATCAAGTCTAAATTTTATATTTTTACTGTTATTTTCAACTAAATTAGAGAAACAGAAAGGAAAATAGTATATGATTTATTTCATTTCCTAGCAAATGAAAAAGGTCATCACATACACTTTATACTTTCAGATCAAGTAAAAACAAAAACAAAAACAAAACCATTGCGATTTTGGTTTGTTTTGTAGGTACCTATGTCCTCACTTTTCAGGGATAACACTATTGATTGGTCCATTCTTAAATCATTCTCTTAAAAGGAGACTCAACTTTCCACAAAATGCTGGTCAGCTAGTCCCACATTAATGCCTCTACAATACTACAAATTTAGCTCCTTAAAAACTCAGCTGCTTCTCTGTCCCAGGCTACGACTTCCTCTTTCTTTTGAAGAAAGAGATTGGCTTAGTGATTAACAACAAGGACTGGGGTATAAGATCACAACAGTTTGGGTTCCAGCTCTGACAACAACCAATTCCTTTACACCGGCTGAGCAACCTCCTCAGGTTTTTCATTGGAGCTGTTAGTTTTGACATCTGAGAAATGGGGACAATAAGAGCGTATTTGATTCAGAGCTTTGTTATGAGGCTCATCGAGCTCATGGAAAGCTCTACAGCTGTATTGTTATTTCTTTGTTTTGTATCTTGATTACTAGCAAGACTCATCTTTCAAGTTACCCACGCTAAAAATTGGAAGGTCATATTTAATACCTCTCTTTCTAAAATAATTTAGTTACCAAGCACTATTTCTATCAGAGTAAGAGCACGTTTATCTGCCACTCTCCTTTCCATTCTCATTATAGTAGTTCCTATCTAAATTATATTTCTCTGGCTATTGAATTAGACTTAACTATTCTACCTCTTTCCAATCTATCTGTCATACTACCTTCTGATTGATTTTGCTTAAGAGTGAGCTAAGATCATGTCTCCCCAATCCCCTGAAACCTTCAGTCTCTCTCATTACTAACAGAAAAAGCTTTTCCAAATAGTATTTCAGTTTATCCTCAATCTGATTTTAAGCTACCCTTCTAAGTTTATGTTCTGGTACAAACTCTACCCTTTCCATACATTTCCATTCATCTTTATCCTTTTTCATATAATTACCTCAACCTTTCCTACTTCTCTCCCTATAAAAATCCTATTCAGTTTTTAAACTAGGCTCCCAAGTTTATTATGATGACATTTCAACAGAACATAGTGTTGAAATATAGGACGTTTGATTTTAAACCCCATAAAGTTGATTTTATGGGTTTAATGTTGACCTTTCCCCTTCTTTGTTACCTTTCAGTGGCTTATATTGTCAATTTTATTATTTAAAATGCTTTATAGTAATTAATTCAACTGTAGCTCTCTTTTTTTGGTAAACATAATACATTCCTTTTTCTTTTTCAAAACAGGGAGAAAAAGCAGTTAGAACTCTGTCCCTTGCTTGTAGCATAGCATGTTTTTACCTCTTTGTCTTAATTTTAGGGATCATTACCTTTAAATTTAAAATATCAAGTTAAATCTCATAAGAGATGTCTGCCCAAAATTTTCATACAAGTATGGAATTATTAGCAGGGCAGAGGATCAAAATTATCTTTTTTTGTTTCTGTCAACTATTATATTTTTAAAGATATGAAAGGATAAGCAGCATACACATAGTGTCATTTGCACTCTGTGGTTAACATCTATGATTCTTGTGCCTTACTTGTAGTCAACATGACAGGCTAGTACAGTTCTGTTCATTGTTTAAATCATATCTCAAATTTCCTTTGGGAATCCTTTCTGATCCAGATTTATTACTGTATTATTTCTTATATTTCTCCAATTCTCCATTTTTAAGTTTGTTTGTTTGTTTGTTTTGAGAGACAGCATAAGCTGGGGAGGATAGAGAGAGAATCCCAAGGAGGCCCCATGCCCAGTGCACAGCCTGACTCAGGGCTCAATCCTGTGACCATGAGATTATGACTTAAGCTGAAACCAAGAGCTAGACACTTAACCACCTGAGCCACCCTAACATCCTTGATTTGCCATTTTAAAATTATTTATTTTGATAGAATGAGAGTTCGGAGGGGAAGAGAGAGAGGGAGATAGAGAGAATCCCAAGCAGCCTCCATACTGTCAGCACAGAGCCCAATGCAGGGCTTGATCTCACAAACTGTGAGATCGTGACCTTAGCTGAAACCAAGAATGGGGTGTTTAACAGACTGAGCCACCCAGGCACTCCTAATTTGACATTTAAAAAAATACACATTGATTTATTTATTTTGAGAGAGAGCGTGAGCAGTGGATAGGCAGAGAGAGAGGGAAAGTGAGAATTCCAAGCAGGTTCCACACTGCCAGTGCAGAGCCCAATGTGGGGCTTAAACTCACAAACTTCGAAATAATGACCTGAACCAAAATCAAGAATCAGATGCCACCCAGAAGTCCCTGTGATTTGCCGTTTTAAAAGCAGCTACCCTATTCTGCTTTGCATATGCTTTTAATTTATACATCTGTCTCTATATTGAACTATAACTTCCTGAAAGCAGGAATTGTATTATTTTCCAGTTTTTAGCATTAGCACTTTCATAGTCCTATCATGAAGACACTCAGTAAATATTTGTTAAATAAAACAGCTGATTTTAACAATAAAACAAGTAATGGGATAAAATGCAGTTACTACTCTTAAAGAGCTTACAGTAAGTTAAACTTCATTTTTGACATTTTTGAAAACAATTCAGAAGTGCCTAATTTCATTTTCTGAGATCATTTCATATAGGCATGCCTGACAGCTAAAAAAGACCAAAGCAACCACGAGGAGAACAAAGAGTCTATGTTTGATCTAAGATAGAAAAAAAAAACCCAGTGATAATAAGTAATGAGTTTTGAAGTGTTGGGGTTCAGAGCCAATAGCCAAGAAAGAATTCTTGAGACATCTTAAGTACAAAAAGGTGATTTTATCAAAACATAGGCACAGAACCCATGGACAGAAAGAGCTGTCCTGGGATAGTGAGGAGTGACTAATTACATACTTGGGAGTTGGGGAGATAAAGTAAAGGGGAAGTTTCCAAAAGGATTTTCCTCTGCTAAAGAAGACTCACAGGATCTTGGAGGCCGAGCTATTGTCAAACTAAAGTTGTATTTCTCTCTAACAAAATATAACATTAAGACAGGTGGGAGTTCCTGGAGAAGTGTTTTCTTCCACCCGCCTCAAGTACTTGTCAACGGGCTGCTGATTATAAGGAAATACAATTTAATCTACCATTTCCTTTTGTCTTTGTTTCCCACATTATTAAAGATAGTATTGTAGACTTGTGCCCCTCCCCTCACCACCATTTATATGTTGAAGCCCGAATGCCAGATGTGATGATATAAAAGGTGGGCCTTTAGGAAGTAATTAGGTTTAGATGAGGTCATGAAGGGGGAGGTCCCATGATGAGATTAGTGATCTTAAAGAAAAGCAAATGACACTGGATCTTCCTTTCTCAGCTATGTGAAGATAGGCAAGAAAGTGATCACTTGCAAGCCAAGAAGAGAGCCTCACCAAAACCCAAATCTGATAGCACCTTGATCTTGGACTTCCCAGCCTCCAGAACTATGAGAAATAAATGTTTGCTGTTTAAGACACCTAGTTTATGGTATCTTGTTAGAGGATCCCAAGCTGAGCAGGACACACAAGCTGGTATGTTTTTCAGTATCTCTATCTAAGGCCTCTGACAATCTTTCCTGAATCTTCAATTGACCTCTATCCGAGTTCTAAAAAAAAAAAAAAAAAAGGAACACTTGTGAAAAATCTCAGTCAGAAAGCACTTCCCAGGGGTGCCTGAGGGGCAGAGTCAGTTAAGTGTCCACTCTTGGTTTCAGCTCAGGTCATGATCACACAGTTCAGGAGTCTGAGCCCTGCATTAGGCTCTGCATTGACAGTGTGGAGCCCAGAATATTCTCTCTCCCTCTCTTCCTCTGCCTTTTCCCTGCTCTCTCTTTCTCTCTCAAAATAAATAAATAAACAAAAACAAACAAGCAAGCAAACAAACAAACACAAAAAACAGTTTCCAATACTTTTCAACCCTAGATTTCTGGAAGAGGACACACTGCCCATTTACTGTGCTCTCATGAAACCTGGTCCATAACATTACATTTTCCCTTTTGGTCATTTCCAATGTATTTGAAAGCGCACACACACACACACACACACACACACACACACACACGAGTTTCCCATTAGATCAGTGTTTTCTATTTTAGTTTAAAATAAATTTATCTCCATCCACCACTACTACTCAAATAAATTATGAAAGCTCAGTTTTTCCAAAACTTATATTTTAAAAGCAATTATGTTTCTTCATCCATACGTCTGAGAAGTTTTCGTTTATCTCTTTAGCCACAGTACCCAGTATGGTGCACTGTAGGTATGTAATTCTTAATATTAATCTTTAAAACCTCTTCAGTGTTTACTAAGTATTTAGAGTTTGGCTAACTACTTTAAACATACAATTTTAATCTTATAAAAATACTGAAAGATTCATGCCACTTTTATTCTTATATTTCACAAGAGTTAACTAAAGATTGGAGAAGTTAAGAAACTTGTTTTCCTTCACTTGAGTGGTGAGTGCTAAATTTAAACAGTAAATCTAACGTGTCAAACTACTATATTGTTTTGTCTTCTAAACTTTTTAAAGCAAATGAGTCTATTTAAAAAAAGATTTGAGGGCATAAAATACCATTTTGTTTGGTCAGTTTTCCCCCCTACTCTACTTTAAATCTATTAAACTTATAGAGAAAATTAGTTTTGAAAGTCCATTGAATATGAAAGAATACTGTCTTAATAATCTCTGCTAATGGAAATAAACTATGAAAAGAAGTAGATTACCCAAAAGTCATTCTTTTTTGTCTTTTAAGCCAATCATACGGCTTTGTATATAATCTGTACCTTCCTAATTACATATAACTTAGGCTAATACTGAAATGAGACTGTGCCCTGGAATAACATTTTTTTTGAACCTCTCATGATAAAAAAAAATTTTTTAAAAAGGAATCCATCTCCTACTAAGTATTCTGAAATCTAATATTTTCAGCATATAATCCTTAACACGGTTTATGCACTTGTGGATAGCTGAGAATTTGGCCTCCAAAAGTGGTTAAGATAAGCTTCGGTCCTATATGTGTCTCTCCCCTTTGAAACCAGGTAGCACCTAGTACCTTTACTGCACATTACCACGTAATTATTCCTGATCTCAGCTCTGCTAATTACTAGCAAGTGCTCTTGGGATACTAATGTCAACCAAGCTGCTCTGCAAAACGGGAGGATATGAATAGTCAAACGAGCTTCTTCTTTCCCTTGAGGTGAGTATTAATTCTTAAAGTATTCCAGTGGAACCCCAGGATTTAAAACATAGCAGAAAAACCACTAGAATAGGGAACCCCGAAGGTCCATTTCTAATACCAGAAATTCTAAACTCCATAGCATATTGTATTAAAAGAATATTTTATTTTGATGTGGGCATGTCTTACTTCTTCAGGTACCCTGCAGGCTCCCTTGAGGCAGATATCACATTTTACATAATTTGCTGACTCCATGATAAATATTCAGTAAACATTCACTGAAACAATGCGTGAACAGACACTACTCCACAACTACCAGATCCAACACACTCTTGAAGGATAAGAACACCGGCTTACGAATCTCAGGAGCATCTGACTCACTACTGTGGGGAAGGAGGGTCAATAAAGGATGTCTCCTAACAGATGTCCTTTGAACTCTATTAGTTCCTCCTGACAAAGGTACTGCCTCATTAAGCACACTTATTTGTGCATGGTGTTTCCTTCGGTAGCCGACTAGAGATTTTCCCTCCATGTCATTGGTAGTATTCAGTATAACTTTCCTTTAGTAACTGTACCTCTTAGCCTTAATACTCATTTGAGATGGCATGTTTGATCCACTCCCACCCAGTCACCCAGCCATGGCCCTCAGAATATGGGTGCCTATTTCTGCATTGCAGTTTGAGGTCTATTTGGCTATGAATGTAGTATTTACAAGCAGATGGTGTTGACAAAGGAAAGGGCAGGGATTTGGAAATAAAGGAAATATAAGGTAGTATACAAGATGGTGAAGCAGGGGGAGAGATCAGGCCAGGAGAGAAGGAATCTGCTAAGTTAATAACTAAAACAAACACAGGAATTTGCTTGCGGGAATACTGTGTAAAATATTTTGTCAAATTAAGTGCATGGCTTTAATTTTTGTTCAGTATATAAAACATTGTTTTGTGATGTGTGGGTGTGTCTTCCTGCAGCCATTTGCTGCTTACACGGTGAGCCTCAAAAGCAAATAACAAAGTGCGTAAAGTGCTAGGTGTATGTGCTCACTAGGAATTGTATGATTTGTGTTTTACTTCTTTCTGATCCTCAAATTTTTCTTTCACTTCTTCAATTATTAAGGGAATGTGTGTATTTTTATAAACCTGATTGTAGTTAATTAAAAACAAGAATCTTAACTACAAAAAGGACACAGGAATACCTTGGAGATACTGCAGGCTGCACTCCACCAATAAAGTTAATATCACAATAAAATGAGTGACATAAAATGTTTGTTTTCCCAGTACATATAAAAGCGATGTTTGTACTATACTGTAGGTATTTAGTGTGTAATAGCATTATGTCTAAACAAACCTTCTATATACCTTAATTAAAAAATACTTTATTGCTAAAAAAATGCTAACCATTATCTGAGCATTTAGCAGGTCATAATTTTTTTGTTGTTAAAGCGTCTTGCCTCAATGTTGATCACTGCTTAGGGGCACCTGGGTGGCTCAGTCGGTTAAGCATCCGGCTTTGGCCCAGGTCATAATCTCACGGTTCATGGGTTCGAGCCCCTTATCAGGCTCTGTGCTGAGAGCTAGCTCAGAGCCTGGAGCCTGCTTCAGATTCTGTATCTCCCTCTCTCTCTGACCCTCCCCTGCTTGCACTGTCTCTCTCTGTCTCTCAAAAATAAATAAAAATCATGAAAAAATTTAAAAAATTAAAAAAAATTCAGTGTCAATCTTCTCAAACCCTGCAGTTGTTTTTTCAATTAAGTTTATATGATACTTTTAAGTCTTGGTTGTCATTTCAACATTCTTCACAGCATCTTCACTAGGACTGGTTTCCATCTCAAGAAATCATTTTCTCCGCTTATCTGGAATAAGTAACTCCTCATCTGTTAAAGTTTTATAATGAAATTGTAGCAATTCAGTCACATCTGCAGGCACCACTTCTCTTCTAGTTCTCTTGCTATTTCCACTACATCCACAGTTACCTCCTCCTCTGAAGTCTTAAATCCCCTCAAAGTCATCCAGGAGGGTTGGGACCAACTTCTTCCAAACTTTCATTAATGTTGATATGTTGATATGTTGATATCTTCCCATGAATCACAAATGTTCTTTAAGGCATCTAGAATGGTGAATCCTTTCCAAAAGGTTTCAACTGACTTTGCCCAAATCCATCAGAGGAGTCACTCTCTAGGACAGCTATAGTCTTTCAAAATGCATTTCTTAAATAATAACGCTTGAAAGTCGAAATTACTACTTGATCCACAAGACGCAGAATAGATGTTCTGTTAGCAAGGATAAAAACAACAGTATGACAGTAACATCAAAAATCACTAATCACAGATTACCGAAACAAAAACAGTAATAATGAAAAAGTTTGAAATAGTGCCAGAATTGCCAAAATGTGACACAAAGACGTGAAGTGAATAAATGCTGTTGGGAAAAAAATGTGCTAATAGAGTTGCTCAATACTGATTGACCACAAACCTCCAGTCTGTAAAAAGTACACTAACTGCAAAGCACAATGAAGTGAAACACAATAAAACAAAGTATACCTTTAAATGTAAATCAACCATTTTTCATACTAAAAAGAAATTCACTAAAAGATTCCTTCAGTATGTTCAAATGTTAAATTTATACCAATTTACTTAACCCATGATTTTCCAGGAACACTTGAAGCATATATATTTATATAGTGCAGTTAACAATAGGTTTATGTTAGCAATACAATACATGCATCCTTAGGAAGTAATGAAAGGGAAAAACAAATTAGAACATGTAACTGTTTCTTTGGCTCTGATTTATTTGAGAACGGTGTAATGTCATTCAATGTTTATATTCTTGATGAAAACCATAGGCCAATCATTCATTCATATATCCAGCCATTTCCTGAAAATAATTAAGTCCCTACTATAAACTCATTAACTTTTAAATGTTTTCCAGTCCAAACAAGAGACACTGGCAATAAACAGAATTGCTTCCATAATCAATAACAGCAAACAAACAAATTACATACACACACAACAACAAAGGAAAAATATTGCTGGGCATTACTAGTCAACAGTAGTGTGGCCTCCTGACCAGTCAAGAGTTTGAGCTTTGCTCTACTCATTTGTAATCTTTGGTAAGTGTGTCCTTCTCTCTAGGGCTTAGTTTCTTCATCCTTAAACTTGAAATTCTATATTTACCTGGGAATGCTGAGGTTAATGAAGCTAATGTATGTAAATTATTTAATGTATTGCCTAGAAAAGAGTAGGTTCTCAGTCACTAAGTCTTTAATGGGTGATTGTAATTACTGCTATATCATCATAATTACTATTATTATTTCCCTTATCTTGAATACTTTTGATATTCTCCTGTTTCTTCGGTAGGTATGCACCAGCCTTCTTACTCTGTCATTAGTCTTCCCGACTCAGTGGTCAGCATTTTCAGTGAGATAATTCTTCATGCTATAAATGGAGCCATTTATCAAAACTTTTACCAAATTTCTTCCTCGTGTACAAGAAGAAACCACCCTGGAATAGTCTCTGTCCATTGAAATGTGCACTCAGGCGGTGACACAGAAATCAGTACAGCAGAAGCTAATGATCTGGTTCCATTAACAATTGCTCATTTGGGTGGTAAGTGACCTGAGACGAAGAGAAAATGCAATTTTGCCTGCCAATACAGTAAAAAATGGTTGCCATTACAGTTCTATTGAGATTATAATCAATGATACTTTTTATTGGCTCAATTGAACGACATTGTAGCCAATTAAATCCCTGTTTTGATGACATGGAGTAAAATGAAGGAGTCTAGTATCTTTCATGGCTTGTACCAAATTAGCTCATGTACAACAGCTTTAGCCTTAATGCCTTTTTAATGGCAGGAAGTCACCTAGTTCGCCTGACAAATTAGCCTTCTCCCTAACCAAACAATTTTTATCTCTATGTTTAAAAAATATCTTTAAAAGTTTTAACATTTTCGAAGAAGATGGTTATCCCTCTGCAATTCCTGATTAGTTTTTACTGTTCCTTTCTTTAAATATAAATATATGGTGAAATTTTGTATAGAAATTGTCAGCTCAGAGTTTATTTCCAACTAACTATGCTATAGACAAGCTATTGAGATTTTTAAAGCTGTCACATCCTTTTATTATCCAGAATGTTGTATTATTAAACACTCAATAAACACAATACTTTGTATTTTAAAACAAATACAATATTTTATCTATTATTATTGTTATTTGGATCAAATTATGCCAAAATATGATTTTCTTTTCACAAGAATTATTATGGAATACAAGTGTGAGTATATAAAACTTATGGTTTAAGTTAAGTTTTCCATACACTTGGGGTTTTCCTGATACTCATCATGTTTTCAAATCAAAGAACAATTTGCTTCTAAGAAGACATGTGCCTGGAATTGCCTAAACCTAGTTAATTTTGCATGACCCATGATGGTGATATTTTCAAAACTCCTTTATTATCATAAAGCTTTCATAACATGAAAAAGAGTATGTGTCACTAAATTATTCAGTTAGATCCATTTCTTATCCCAAACTTGCTGAGCAGTGAAATTGAAATAAGAGAGAATTCTCTATTTTCAATGCCCTTTTCCAATTTCTAAAGTTTATTTTGTTTCAAGCATTACTGAGTGTTTAGTTTGTGGCAGACACTGCTAGAAGCTAGATGTACAGGGATGAATAGAACACAATAATTTTCTTTCAAATCTTTAGTCTTGTTTTTCCACATAAACCAATTTGTCTTTAATTGACTAAATATTGCCAAAGGGAAGCTGGGGAGCGTTATCTGGCAGGAGGTGAATGGAGCCACTTGGATAGCTATAAAAATTTTGTCATTACCATGAACACTGTGGCTATTTTGTTCAGCAAAATTTATGGCTGCTTTGAAGGAACATAGCAAATCCTTTTATCGAAAGATCAGTTAGAATACTGATGGTCAGGACCCTATTTAATAACTAACAGAAAACTCCTGGCCTAGGAAGAAACAGAAATGGTTAGGATTAAATAAATAAATAAATAAATAAATAAATAAATAAATAAATACAAACTTTCATCATGTAGGAAATTTAGAGTTTTAAGTACCTTTCATTACTGCTTCAAGTTGTAGGCATGAGGAAAAATGCATGATTCTTATTGTTACACATGGTTATTTTTTTGTTGGTTTATTCATTTTACCTAAATAAATGTAAAAGTTGGTTTCTAACTTAACATCTAAAAAAAAGCCCATGGTGAAACAAAGGCCAACATTATGCATTTTGAGGAAAAGTGATAAGGTCCTTCATTGTTTCCTTGTAATAACCTGGATCAGAGGTCAAAGTCCTTATCAAGTTGAACAGCGATCAACCATTCTTCTATTGGCAGAACGCACTGTTGTCTCTGACTTCACAGCTTCCTCACTGATAACTTTCTTTTAAAATGTAAATACTAAGACAAACAGAAATATCTGTATAGAGATTATAAAGACTCTGAACTATAGAGAACAAACTGATGGTTACCAGAGAGGAGGTGGGTGAAGGGGATGGGTTATATAGGTCATGGGGGTTAAGAGGGGCACCTGTTGTAATGAGCACTAGATGTCATATGTTAAGTGATGAATCACTATATTCTATAACTGAAACTAATATTACACTGTATGTTAATTAACTGGAGTTTAAATGAAAATCTGGAAATATAAATAAATAAATAAATAAATAAATAAATAAATAAATAAATAACATTAGGGGAGAAAGAAGGTATAAAGAGTCTTAGGAGATGCAAAGAAATACAGTGATTCATATAGCCTTTTATTTAACTTATTTTACATCAGGAAAAAAATACTAGATGAAAGCCTACTAGACACCACTTCTTGATTTAGAACTTTGAATATTAAAGGACTGGCCACCCACAGATATGAAATTAGTAGACTTGACACACACTTAGAAGACATCAAGAGATACCCAGGGAATATCCACATGGTTCTCTCCATGTATTTAAATGAATAAATGAAAAGTTAAAATAAAGTAAAATATATGCTACTTTAAAAAGAGAAACCTTCACTGAGAAACAGATAGGATATAATATCCCAAGCCCTTCTCTGAATCTTCTAAAAGCTTTCCAACACTATGTTAAACAATATTGGACTCACAAAAACAAAGAAATAAACCCTGAAAAATGTTTGTTATTATATAAATATGTTAACATATCTTTAGTTGATAAGTTTGTTTTCAGAATATCAGATTTTTAAATATTGAAAAGTTTAAAAGTAGACATTAAAATTCACAGTTTTTAAGTTTAAATATTTTATTTATACCAAAATTAAATTTATTTTAATTTTACTTTTTTAGGATTGTCATAGGAAAAACTCATCAATAAAATATTTTTAAAAAAATTTTTAATGTTTATTTTTGAGAGAGAAAGAGACAGAGCATGAGTGAGGGAGGGACAGAGAAAGAGAGGGAGACACAGAATCTGAAGCAGACTCCAGGCTCTGAGCTGTCAGCACAGAGCCCAACACGGGGATCGACCCACAAAATGTGGAATCATAACCTGAGCCAAAATCAGATGCTTAACCAACTGAGCCACCCTGGTTTCCCATAACAATCTAATATTTCCTTATCTCATTTTTATTTGAGAGAATTTCTATTCTGGCAATTGATCATGATCAAGGAATGATAATAATTTGAATTTATTTTATAAATTAATATCACTCATATCTAAACTTATGGGGTGCAACTAAACTGATATTTAGAGGAAAATGTATAATTTTAAATGTTTATGTTTCAAAAGGAAAAGGGATAAAAATATAGAGCTAGTGGTCTTTATTAAGACATTGGAATAAGAACAACAGAACAAATTCAGATAAAGAAGAGATAGTAAGTATAAGAGCAATAATCAATGAAATTAAAACCAACATACAATAGCAAGGATCAAAAGTCACAAGTGATTTAGAAAGAATAATATATTTTACAAAAAACTCTATTTAGATTAAGCAAGCAAAACAGAAAATAGGTTCCCACAAAAAAGCAAAAACAAAAAACAAAAACCTATAAAGATGCCTGGGTGGCTCAGTGGGTTGAGCATCAGACTTCAGCCCAAGTCATGATCCCTCGCTTCTTGGGTCAAGTCCCCTCCTCCTGCCCCCGGTCAGGGTCTGTGCTGACAGGTCACAGCCTGGAGCCTGCTTCAGATTCTGTGTCTCCCTCTTTCTTTCTCTGCCCCTCCCTTACTCTGTCTCTCTACCTCCCCAAAAAATTTTTTTTAATTAAAAAAATAAAAATGATAAAAGGGGAAAATAAATTTAGCAAACTTTTTAAAACTACTTTAATAGTAGTTTAAAAATATTTCTGGGGGTGCCTGAATGGTTCAATCAGATAAGTGTCTGACCTCTGATTTCAGCCCAGGTCATGACCTCATGATTCAAGTGTTTGAGCCCTGCATCAGGCTCTACACAGTGCAGTAGCTGCTCAGGATTCTTTCTCTCTCCCTCTCTCTCTGCCACTCCTCATCTCTCTCTCTCTCTCTCTCTCTCTCTCTCACTCTCTTTCTCTCAGAAAAAATAAATAAACTTAAAAAATTAATTTTTTAAATTGAAAAGAAGGTTTACCAAACAATACAAATATCTTTGTTAACAAATTTCAAAACATAAATTTACACATCCTTATACAAATTTAGCTTGTCAAAGATGAGTTAAGAACACATAGAATATATAAATAATGCTCTACATTTTAAAGAAATGGAACCAAAAGCTGAATCTAAAAAGTCTTCCTCCCCCCAAATAAACCTGAACCTAAAAATTTCATTTCAAAAGGAATTCTCATATCCACCAAAAGATATATACAAAAAGTTTCATTGTAATTTTATTCTTAACTCTAGAAGCACTCTGAGTGCTCATGAACACTAAAATGGGTAAATAAAAAGATAATAGGGTAAGTATTTTAGGCAGAGAAAACATAAGAAGCAGGAAAAAATATGGTGCCTTCAACACCATCTATCTATCTATCTATCTATCTATCTATCTATCTATCTATTTATCTATCTATCTATCTATCTATCTATCTATCTATCTATGTATCTCTCTCTTTCTCTTTCTCTGACATCTATCTAATCTATCATCTATTTATCATCTATCGACAAAATAGAATAGAATAGAATCAAGGAGAGAATAGAAAGTAAAGAAGTCTAGCTAGAGAGTTGGGAAAGACATATATAAAGGAGAATCCAAACCACATTAAAGAGTTTGGGCTTTTCACCAAAAGGCACTGACAAGCTTAAGGCAAGGAAGTATTACGATCATCAGGTCAATATGTAATTTAGAAGGAGGCTATGGTTGCAGAGAATGACATGGTTGATGTACAGGTACTACTGTGGGTGCAAAAGCATTTACATTATTGAACCCTCAATAGCATTTAGTATTCTACTTAAGTATAGTATCTTAGAGGCTTTCCTTAATTTTTCTAAAATAGGTACCACTCTTACCCAATTTGACTCTATCTATCTTTCTTTCTTTCTTTTTTATTTTTTATTAGGTTTTTAAACTTACATCCATTTTAGTTAGCATATAGTGCAACAATAATTTCAAGAGTAGATCCTTGAATGCCCCTTACCCATTTAGCCCACTCCCCTTCCCACAACCTCTCCAGTAACCCTGTTTGTTCCTCATACTTGAGTCTCATGTTTTTGTCTCCCCCGCCCCCATTTTTATATTATTTTTCTTCCCTTCCCTTATGTTCATCTGTTTTGTATCTTAAAGTCCTCATACAAGTGAAGTCATATTTGTCTTTCTCTGACTGACTGACTTCGCTTAGCATAATACCCTCTGGTTCCATCTACATAGCTGCAAATGGAAAGATTCCATTATTTTTTTTTATTACTGAGTAATACTCCATTGTATATATATACCACATCTTCTTTATCCATTCACTTATCGATGGACATTTGGGCTCTTTCCATACTTTGGCTATTGTTGATAGTGCTGCTACAAACATTGGGGTGCATGTGTTCCTTTGAAACAGCATACCTCTATTCCTTGGATAAATACCTAGTAGTACAATTGCTGGGTTTTAGGATAGTTCTATTTTTAATTTTTTGAGGAGTCTCCATACTGTTTTCCAGAGTGGCTGTACAAGTTTGCATTCCCAAGAGCAGTGTAAAAGAGATCCTCTTTCTCTGCATCCTCACCAGCATCTGTTGTTGCCTGATTGTTGATTTTAGCCATTCTGATGGGTACGAGGTGGTATCTCATTGTGGTTTTGATTTGTATTTCTCTGATGAGGAGTGATGTTGGGCATCCTTTCATGTGTCTGTTGGCCATCTGGATGTTTTCTTTGGAGAAGTGTCTGTTCATGTCTTTATCCCATTTCTTCACTGGATTATTTGATTTTTGGTGCTGATTTTGGGATTTCTCTAATTTCTTTATATATTTTGGATACCAACCCTTTACCTGATATGTTGTTTGCAAATATCTTCTTCCATTCCATCAGTTGCCTTTTAGTTTTGCTGATTGTTTCCTTCTATCTTTCTTATCCTCCAGATTTTT
>NC_043710.1:75505151-75506184 GCF_006229205.1 Suricata suricatta | reverse complement strand
ATGTCAGGTACTGTTTTAGATGCTTTACACTCATTAACTTATGTAAGCTTTTCAATAAAGCTATGGGATTTGTTCGCAAATCATTTCCTATGGTTCTCTCACATTCCCTGGATGTGTGATGACAGCTTTTCTTCCCGACTATATTATCATGCATGTTAGTGTGCATGATACTTGAACAGCCTTGGGATATAGAGATAATTTTTTTTTTCCACAAGCAGAGAGCAGCTTTGTTGTCAATAATAATAATAATAAATATCTACTTTTGAGTAAAACTCAAATGGTCAGGTTGGCTAGCAACCCCCCTTAAGATGAAGGGATTTTGTGAAGTTAGATTTCCTCAGTTGTGAAACAGACTTTTGTGTACATAGCATTTATACAAACCCATTACTGTTGCCCAAGGGGAAATCTATGGAAATGTGAAGTTCCTACTGCTTCCTGTGCCCTGATTAATAGAGTACTTTGACTCAAGGGTTCATGTCTTCTGCCAGCACCTGTGAAAATGTGAACTTGTTATCTGGAAGGCAGGGTAAAATCTCTTGACAATTATCATCAAATCCATTTTTTCAGTTGAGAAAACTGGTTCACTGAATGTGAACTTGTCCAAGGTCACCCAGAAATAGGAGGGGCTATATTTTGTGCTCAAACATTCTGGTTCCAGAGATTGCATACACAATCATTGTGCTGTACTCTTACCTGAAAATTTTCAAATATACATGAAATTGTCTGCATACATTGGAAATAATGTCACATGACTATTTGTTGTGCTAAACTGTAAAACTGCCAATTCTTTTTTTTAATGTTTTTTTTTAATTTATTTTTGAAAGACAGAGAGAGACAGTGTGCGCAAGGAAGGGTCAGAGAGAGAGGGAGACACAGGATCTGAAGCAGGCTCCAGGCTCTGAGCTGGCTGTCAGCACAGAGCTCAATGCAGGGCTTGAACCCACAAACCATGAGATCATGGCCTGAGCTGAAGCTAGATGCTTAACCGACTGAGCCACCCAGGTGTCCCTAAAACTGCCAATTCTTAATCAAT
>NC_043710.1:75503546-75505051 GCF_006229205.1 Suricata suricatta | reverse complement strand
GATGCTTAACCGACTGAGCCACCCAGGTGTCCCTAAAACTGCCAATTCTTAATCAATATAAAAAATGAAAAAAACAATGTCTGTGTCATCTCAAAGAAGGTACCTACCAATACCATTTCCAAATTTTGCAAATCCTTCTCCTTCTACAACCAAAATCTCCCTGACCCTATATGTCTGTTAGGAATCCTAATTAATGTACCAAAAGATAGAAATATGTTATCATTTCAAGGGCAGTCTGATTAATTTTGCTGAATCGAGTGTCTTTCTAGCTGAAAGTTATTTTTTAATGAGCAGTCACCCATGCTGTAACTCTTGTGCTGTTGCATCTTAGTGACAATGCCAAGAATATAGAATGGGGCAAGAGACTTGAATACATTTACTAAATCTAGAACTTTCCGTAATGTATTTTCACCCATCATATGTTTCCTTTTCCCTAGCTGAAAATAGCTTATTCTTGCCTTTCCACTCTGAAGCCTCTTCTCTTTGAGATACAAGCAAAAGTTTAGCCTTCTCTGTGTCCGTATTCAATAATCAGTCCTCTTCATTAGGTTCCTCCATTCTTTGACTTTCCCTAACTCTAACTACAAACAAAAAATTCCCTATTGGCCACTATTAGAATTTTGCTTTATTCAATCCACTAATTTTACTTTTTATTCTGCTATAAAACTTGAATTTACACCAAACTTTGTTATGTCCTTGATTCCATTACTTGTACGTGTTTTTTTTTTTTTAAACAATCTGAGATCTTTGGAATATCACTTGAAAACTTATTTTTTTAGTATGCATTTATGCCGTTGCCCCCTCTTAGGACACCCTGTCTGTAGCCTTTCTCTAAGTCCTACCTACTCCTTAAACACTCATATACACTTTATTCATGAAGCATATCTTCTCTTTAAGTCCAGGTAAGGTAATTCACATACATACACCATGTTATCATTAACATCTCCTCACACAGCACCTGTGACATTATTATTTTACTGTCTGCATTACTCTCTGCATTCCCCACTTTTCATAAGCTCTATAAGGAAAGGTACTATGTCAATGGCACTAAACACAGTGTTTGTCATATAGCAGTCATTAATTATTTATTTAATGAAGGAAAGAAACATGGTATTTTATTCACATTCCCCAACTCCTCTTTGATTTAATTTGTATTGTATTAGTCACCACATAGTCAGGATTGTTGTTATGAGAGCTTTCTAATGTAATCCATCTTCTCTTCAGAACCTTGTAGCAAAAACCATATCTCTCCTTTATATGAACTCATAAGACCAGCTATCCAAAATACTAGGGAACACGTATGACTTCAAATCTTTTGCTCCATATCACAATTTTTGAAATGAAATGGTCATTTTTGTTTAATATTCTTGACAGTTTAACTTTGATAGTCAGTTTTTTTGCTTGATGGTTGGATGAGGATCAGAAAAACACTGACGTTCCTCGATAATATCCCCTGCTTCTTGGAAATAATATTAAATTATCAAATATATTATCAAAGAAATTGA
>NC_043710.1:75482012-75503446 GCF_006229205.1 Suricata suricatta | reverse complement strand
ATTATCTCTATATCCCAAGGCTGTTCAAGTATCATGCACACTAACATGCATGATAATATAGTCGGGAAGAAAAGCTGTCATCACACATCCAGGGAATGTGAGAGAACCATAGGAAATGATTTGCGAACAAATCCCATAGCTTTATTGAAAAGCTTACATAAGTTAATGAGTGTAAAGCATCTAAAACAGTACCTGACATAGACAATTTTATGTAAATAACACTACATTTGCAATAACCCAGATTTGTCTGAATATTACTTTGAGACACTGGGAAAAGTAGAGCACTCTTAAGCATTCCCCAAACTGCATATGCTATTAGATTTCTAACAGACAATATACTTCCTGGAATATAACTCTTATTTCTTCTTCTCAGGTCTCCGCTTGCTTATAAGAAGGGTCTGAGGAGCACCTGTGTGGCTCAGTCGATTAAGCATCCCACTTTGGCTCAAGTCATGATCTCACGGTTCATGAGTTAAAGTCCCACATCGGGGTCTGTGCTGACAGCTCTGAGCCTGGACCCTGCTTCGGATTCTGTGTCTCCCCCTCTCTCTGTACTTCCCCTACTTGTAAGTTATCTCAATTAAATAAACAAACAAACAAACAAATAAATAAATAAAAGTAAATATTTAAAAGGGGCGCCTGGGTGGCTCAGTCAGTTAGGCATCCAACTTCAGCTTGGGTTATGATCTCAGTTTGTGAGTTTGAGCCCCGCATCAGGCTCTGTGCTGACATCTCAGCGCCTGCAGGCTGCTTTGGATTCTGTGCCTCCCTCTCTCTCTGCATCTCCCCAATTTCACTCTCTCTCTCTCTTTCAAAAATAAATAAACATTAAAAAAATTTAATATCTGAATTTGGCCTTGAATATATGACTGTAACATTAATAATAATAATAATGGAGAACAATAAAGCATTTTAGGCTAGACGTTGTTTTAAGCATTTTACATACATTAACATATTTCATTCTCAAAACAGCCCTTTCAGAAAAATACTGTTATTTTATTTTATTTTTTTTATTTTCCAGGTGATGAAGCTGAATAACAGAGAAGAGAAATAACTTCTCCCTGGTCATAGCACTGTTGATGTTAGCTGCGGTGTTTGTCAGGTTTATCCACTATACAGTTATTCTGTTGTCCATACTCTACTCTTTGGAAAAAAGTACATGCACAGCACACACTTAATGAGTTTGAAGTTACATTTCACTTCCTTAAAGGCGTGTTCTCTATATAAATTGTATTATGTAGACATAGGTAGATGACTATTCTACCTATTTAGTTGTCTATTTAATCATTCACATCAGTATGGTCCCGTGTTATTTATTTTATACTTTGTTTTGTGATGTAATATGACTTTATTGTGTTGCTAACATTTTTCCAGCTTTAGTCACTGGAGTTCTTTCAGCTGGCTGTCCTATCAGTATTACTTTGACATACCCCCATGTGTGCGTGTGTGTGTGTGTGTGTGTGTGTGTGTGTGTGTGTAAGTGCTTACTTTATTACTGCAAGATGCTCTCGGCTTATCATGCGCATTTACTCCCTAATCATATAATTAGCCATTCCTCCCAGAAGCCCTTGTTTCCTTTACTGGAACGTAGTATTATAAAATTAGAAAATAAGATTTAGGTATTAGGTGTACTCACTCCTATTTCATGCCATTGCTCCTAGACTCTTTTAGCTAATAGAGCAAGGGGGCACTGTGACTATACTAGTCCACGTATGTACATCTCTAAATATTTTTATGCACAATGACCTGTACCTATTAAGTTAAACCTGAGTTAACACGGATGTCTCCAATGCCAATCATTTATCAGATTGGTCAGTCTAATCTCTTCTTGCTTGTCTGTACCTTTCAACTCCATCACTGAGAAACCTGGTTTCCTTCATATGTCATCAATTCAATTAACAGCTTAACTCCAGTATACATGTATAGTGGCTTCAGGATCATTAGCCTATACTGCATGGAAATACTGTTCTCAAATAGAGGACAGTGTTTATGCACATGTCTTTCTGTCTTTAGCTTTACATACTTTACACATTTTCAGTTACTTAGGTCAGCACCTTATTTCTCCACCCACTTTGGTGAGTTTGTTTCATATATTTAGATTCTTTTGTCACATTCTGAATTTCATCCTGAGATCCCCTTACCTCCTAAATGAGTTTTCTAAATTGGCATACATTAAAATGACTCTTTGTGTTATAAAGCTTTCTGATTTCTGACAATTGCTTACTGTTTGTATCCACAGATTACATGAGTATATAGAATAATTTGACTTCCCTAACGAAATCCGATGTGATCCATGTAGTAAACCACCTTGTTATCCCAAATAACTGGCAACAAATGATATATTTATTTCTTATCTCTATAGTTATGTCTTTTCCAAAGATATCATATAGTTGGAATCATACAATATATAGATTTAAAAAGTTTTTTTTAACATTTATTTATTTTTGAGAGACAGATCATGAGCAGGGGAGGGAGAGAGAGAGAGGGACACACAGAATCAGAAGGAGGCTCCAGGCTCTGAGCTGTCAGCACAGAGCCTGATGCAGGGCTTGAACCCACAAACTGTGAAATCATGACTGAGGCTGAAGTCAGACGCTCAACTGACTGAGCCACCCACGTGCCCCAATATATAGATTTTTAGTACAGGATTTTTTTTTCACTTAGCAATATGCATTTAAGAATTATTCATGTCCTTGTTTCTTTGATAGCTCATATCTATTTCTAGATGAATAATATTTCATTGTACAAATATACTACATTTGGTTTATTCATTCACCTGTTGAAGACTTCTTGATTGCTTCCAGGTTTGTAATAATGTATAAGGAAGCTATAAATATTCAAATCAGGTTTTTGCATGGAAATTTTTCAAATCAGTTGACTAAGTAACTAAGTGCATGATTTCTGGATCAAATGGTTAATACTATGCTTTTCACACACTTGCCAGCAATTGTTATTATCAATGTTTTGAATATTAGCCATTCTAATACGTGTGTAGAAGTATTTCACTGTTGTAATTTGCAATTATCTAATAACAAATTATGCCAAGTGTCTAATGTGCTTTTTTAACATCTGGATATCTTCTTTGGTGAGGTGTCTGTTCTGACCTCTTGAGTTTTAAGAATTCATTGTCTATTTGGGGCACAATCATCCAACAAATATGTATTTGCAAGTATTTTCACTCCATAGTAGTTGCCTTTTCATTCTCTTAATGCTTAACAGTGTCTTTAGCATCACATTTGATAAAGTGTTACCTTCTTTTAAAGATGTTTTTAAAGTATTACTTTATTAAAATCCAAATTATCAATTATCCGTTATTTTTCATGGATGCCTTGGATGTTGTATTTTAAAACTAATCACCTAACTCTTGATTATTTCCTATTTTTTCTCCTAAAAGTTTTACAGTTTTCCATTTTTCATTTAGCTCCATCATCTATTTTGACTTATATTTTGTGTAGACTGCAAGGTCTCTTTCTAGGTTCTTCCTCCCCACTTTTGGATGTCTAGTAGTTCCAGTACCATTTCTTGAAAATACCATCCTTACTCCTTTGAATTGCTTTTTATTCCCTTTGTAACAGATTAAGTTGGCTTATTTCTAGGTGCTCTATTTTGTTGCATTATTTTAGTTGTCCATTCCTTTGCCAATAGCATATTGATTACTGTAGCCTTATACTGATTCATAGAATTGGATAATGTGAGTTCTCCAAAGTTTTTTCTTCCTTAGAATTGTGTTGACAATTCTAGGTCTTTGGTCTTTCTACATAAGTTTTATTTTTAAAATTTTTTATGTGTTTTATTTATTTTTGACAGACAGAGAGAGACAGTGAGAGCAGGAGAGGGTCAGAGAGAAAGGGAGATACAGAACCTGAAGCAGGCTCCAAGCTATGAGCCAGCTGTCAGCACAGAGCCTGATGCAGGGCTTAAACCCTCAAACCGTGAGATCATGACCTGAGCTGAAGCCGGATGCTTAACCGACTGAGCCATTCAGGTACCCCTTTCTACATAAGTTTTAAAATCAGTTTGTCAATAATTACAAAACTGCTTAAATTTTGATTCAGATTGTATTAAATATATAGACTAGTTTAAGACGAATTGACATCAGAGTAATATTTTGTCTTCCAATCTATGAACATGGAATATTGTTTCATTTATTTAGATCTCTGATTTTTTATTAGTATATTATAGTTTTGGCATATTGGTCCTGTGTTTAACTTCTGATATTAATGCCTAAGTATTTCATTATTATGATATTATCAATATTATTTTTATTTTAAATTCTTGTTATTGATTTCAACACATAAGAAATACATTAATTTTTCTATATTAACCTTATATCTTGTGACCTTGATACACTTGCTGATTAGTTCCACAAGAGTTTTAGTCATGGTATTGGTGGTGATGATGCTTTGGTGTATTCAACATAGACAATTTTGTTATCTAGGAGTAGGTACAGTTTTGTCTTCATTTCCAACCACATTCCTTTTATTTACTTTCTTGTTTTTTTCACTAGTTATACTTCCATATGATAATGAAAATAACTGATGAAAAAAACTGCCTTATTCCAAATATTACAGGAAAATGTCCAATTGTTTACCAATATGTATATTGTTTGCTGCTGATTTTATTTACAGGTTCTTCCTAAATCTTTATCAAATTTCAGAAAGCTCCTTCTATACCTACTTTGCTAAGAGATTTTTGTCATGAATAGGTATTGGATTTTGCCAGATAATTTTCTATGCATCAACTGATATAATCATTTGGTTTTTCATAATCTATTGACATGATTAATTACATTGATTAATATTTGATTGTTGAATCAGCCTTGCATACCTAAAATAAATCCCACCTGGTCATATTGCATAATTTTTTAAACACAACATTGGATTAGACTACCTAACATTTAGTTGAGGGATTTTGTGCATATTTTCATGAGAGATATTGGTCTTTAGTTTTCCTTTGCTACAATGCCTTTTCTGGTTTTGTTATTAGCGTAACACTGTTCTCATTTCTCTCTTTTTATTTGGTGTATATCAATGAATTGATCCAGTTCATCTAAATTATCAAATTTGTGAGCATACAGCTGTTCAGGTATTTTTTTCTTATTACTTTAATGTTCATAGGATCAGTAGTAATAACTCATTTCTGATACTGGTAATTTGTGTCTTACCTATATTTTCTTCATAAGGCTGCTTAGAGGTTTATCAATTTTATTTATATTTTTAAAGAACCAGGCTTTGGCTTAGTTTATCCCTTCTCCAACTTTTCTCAGAGTAGGTCTTTGTTCTGGAGAAGTCTTTGGTAATATTTCATAGAGAGAGATTACTATCTTCCTCCCCCTGCCGTAGCCACAAGGTTTTTTGTTTGTTTGTTTGTTTGTTTGTCTGTTTTTTTTTTTTTATCATGAGAAACTGTAGTCTTCCTGGAAGCAAAAGCCACAAAATTGTGAGGGTTCCTCAGTCTGTGACCACAACACTAGTCCACATTTACTCTCTATAAACTTGTCCAAATGATTATATAAGTATTGGTGCCACTGAATGCTGGAAGCAGCTTTTGCTTCAGGCAAGCACATTGCCTTAGACTTTGAGGTGGCAATATGATCTGAAAACTCATTTCCCTCTTGGGTCCAAGAAAATTCATTAATTTTCTATTTTTTAGCTTTTTCTTGTCCCAGAGATGGGAGTGACAATTTCTAGACTTTTCACATGTTGGAACTTCAGTGGGACCAAAACATGATTTTTTGACAAAGTTTCTTGCAAGTATGGTAGAAAGAAAGTGCCTTTATTGAAAAAAGAGATTGAAAATATGCTACATAAAATCTTTAAAAGAAAGATGAGGAAATATAGATAAGAATAAGTAAAATATAAGTGAATCTCCAATGAATTTAACATTTATACTTGAAACATACTAAGAGATGGATTATGCTAATCTGAGAATAAGGTACTAGAGGAATTTTGCAAAGTTTATTTGGAGAATAAATTTGAAATGACAAATTGAATATCTCATATCTTGATGTGTCTGAAACATATTTAAACTTGAAAGTTGAAATCCAGTAATATTGTGAAAGGTTCTAAAATATGCTCCTTTTTTTGGAAAAAGATCCCAACTTTGAATTATACACAATTGCAAGTCATAACAGTAACAGAATTTGTCAAAACAACTTAGATATTTAAGGTGATACTTAGTTCATTATGTGTTGAAAAGTTTATTGGGATCTAATGTAACTGTAAAGGTATAATGTTCTTGATGGTCTTACCCTATAATAAATTTATCTTATGAAATGTGGACCAGTGCTCTCAGTTCTGAAAACACTCAATGAGGAAACTAAAACCTTCAGCAGAGAATGTCAGGACAGTGAAGAAAGGAAACAATGCTTATGGGAAATTATTGAAAAAAAAATCTAGAATACAAAGTTTAGGGAAGTGAAGAAAGAGCATATAATTCTTCACCTGTCTAGAAACATGAATATTTGAGAAGAATCAGATAGCATACCATTAAGAAAAGTTAGGAGTCAAGTGACAAAGATAGGAGGAAATTTTTCATTTCTGTGTGAGAGAAAAATATAAACACAGAATGTGCTATAGAGGAAATGCTGAGTTTCCTCACACCAGAGATAACTGAAAGGGATATTTTAGAGGGAATTTAGGCATTACATAAGTTAATTAAACTAGAATTTCCTAAAGATCATTTTTATACTCAAAATTTTAATAATCAGTGAAAAAGATTAAAGGTAGATTTTATCAGTTAGCTTTTGACTAGAGTTCAACATAAATACCCTTAAGATTAGCAGAATACTAAAACTTATTTAAAGATAAGAAGATAATAAGGCAAAGACATATATGGTGTTATCATTTCCCATTCTTTCCTTTTCCACCTCTGATAAAAAATCAGAATGCCCTAGAAAAACTATACATTCTTCCCATTCCTACAAATGCATATTAAAAGCCTTTTCATAGTAAAAGGATAGCAAGTTTCCTTTTTTTTCTATTTCAGTGAAGCTTTCAGAACAGAAATGATGTAGCAGATTTTATTTTACAAAAATGGCAGCAACACTATCTCTTATCCCATATGTTCCTGGACAATGTGACATTGCTACCTCATTATCAGAAAGTAGAGTATTTTTCTCCTTTCCCTTGGATTTGCATGGAGAGTCTTCTCAGTAAACTTAGATAAGAAGAAATTATATGCAATAAGACTAGAAAAGAAGTTGTCATAGATGCTTTGCAAATGGCAAGAGGGGCCCACATCCAAAATTTGGTTAGATATTGAGTCTAGTGTTTCCATACACACACTCACACACACACACACACACACACACACACACACACACAGTAAGAGGATATGAGAAAGTTTATTACCTACAAAACTGAGGACTCTGTGTAGGGCAGAGAAGTCCTCTCAAAGCATGTCTGAGAAGACCAGAAAAAAGGAATTGAGATAGTTCAGGGTTTTGATTGTGATTATGAAGCAGAGCTAAGGTGAATGTCGCTGTGTGAGGGCAGGGAGCTGATTGGTTTAAGTCTTCCACTTGGACCTAAGGAACTTGCCCTGAGACTGTGGGACCAAGCTTGCTTTCTTTCTTTCTTTCTTTCTTTCTTTCTTTCTTTCTTTCTTTCTTTCTTTCTTTCTTTTTTTTCTTGGTTTTGGTTTCTTTTTTTTTTTTCTTTATTTGAGTATAATTGGCACACAATATTATATTAGTGTGAGGTATACAAAATAGTGATTTGATTCACCTTCTCTATGTTCACCCCAAGAGTAGCTACAAACTGTGTCCATACAACATTATTTCAATATTATTGACTATATTCCCTATGCTGTACCTTTTATTCCTTTGACTTATTCTTTCCATAACTGGAAGCCTATGTCTCCTACACCCCTTCACCCATTGTATTCATGCCTTACCACTCTTTCCTCTGGCAACCATCAATTTGTTCTCTGTGTTTACCGGTCTGATTCTGCTTTTTGTTTATTTGTTTTGATTTTTTGAATTCCACATATGAATGAAATCATATGGGACCAAGCTTTCTTATCAGCTTGCCCAAATGTGGGACACAAAGAGAAGAGGGAAGAAGAGAAGTTTAAAAGCTGTCAGTGGTCAAACATCAGAAAATGGAGTCTGACCCCTGTTACAGATGTACAACTGTATTTGCAATGACATAATCTCATGTAAAGAAAACATTAAAAATATTTTTAAAAATACATTTGAGTGAATAAATGAAGTTAGCAAGATTGAAGAATGAAACATAATGTATAAAGTAATTCATTTTTCTATACACTAGCCATAAACAATCATATATACATATATTTTTTATTATATATATATATATATATATATATATATATAGAGAGAGAGAGAGAGAGAGAGAGAGAGAGAGAGAGAACATGAGCAAGCACGAGTGGAGACAGTATCCCAAGAAGCTCCAAGCTCTCAGCACATAGCCCTATTTGGGGTTCAATCCCACACACTGTGGAGATCAGGACCTGAGCCAAAACCAAGTGTTGGATGCTTAACCAACTTAGCCACCCCCAGATGCCCCTAATAAATAATCAGATATTGAAAGAAGCGATAATAGGGGCGCCTGGGTGGCTCAGTCGGTTAAGCCTCCGACTTCGGCTCAGGTCAGATCTCACGTTCGTGAGTTCGAGCCCCGCGTCAGGCTCTGTGCTAACAGCTAGCTCAGAGCCTGGAGCCTGCTTCCGGTTCTGTGTCTCCTTCTCTCTCTGCCCCTCCCCCTCTCATGCTCTGTCTCTCTCTGTATTAAAAAAATAAATAAAACATTAAAAAAATATTTTGAAAGAAGCGATAATAACATTCTTTTTAAATTCCTGATCTAAAGGCAAAAGCATTTATTCTTTATGGCTAAGTGTAATGTTTATTGAAAGGTTTTCATAAATATTTATTATTTCAAGTATGTTTTTTTATTCTATTCCCAGTTGCTTAAAGCTTTAATTAGAAGTGATCATTGGATTTTGTGAGATGTTTTTTTCTCCATCTATTGAAATGGTGAAATAATTTTTTCTTTTTTTTAGTCTGTTAAAAAGATGAATTATATTGATTAACTTTTAAATAGTAAGCCAACTTTACAACTTTGGGATAAACTTCCCTTGGACATGATGCATTATTATTTTTTATAGAACATTGGTTTAAATTTGGTAAATATTCTTAGTATTTTTTTGTGTTTGTGGTCAAGAAGGATCTGGCTTCTCAGTTTTCTTTCTTTCTTTTTTATAATTTATTGTCAAGTTGGTTTCCATAAAACACCCAGTGCTCATCCCCACAATTGCCCTCCAACATGCCCATCACTCCCCTTCCCTGCTTTCTTTTTTTAATGATATTTTTGTTGGTTCAGTTATCAGAATAACACTGGCCTCATAGATTGAGTTGTGAACTATCTCCACCATCTTTTTCCTGAAAAAAATTGTATAAAATTGATAGTATATTTTTCATAGAAACTACCAGTGAAGTCATCTGCATCTGGCAGTGTTGGGGGGGGGGTTAGGGGGGAAGGCAAGATTTTAAACTAAAAATAAAATGTCTATGGGGCACCTGGGTGGCTCAGGGTTAAGCGTCTGACTTCGGCTCAGAACATGATCTTGCTATTTGTGGGTTCAAGCCCCACATCAGGCTCTGTGCTGACAACTAGCTCGGAGCCTGGAGCCTGTCTTCAGATTCTGTGTCTCCCTCTCTCTCTGACCCTCCCTTGCTCATGCTGTGTGTCTCTCTCTATCTCTCAAAAATAAATTTTAAAAAACATACAATATATATATAATAAAAATAAAATGTCTATAATAGATATAGAACTCTTTAGATTATTTATCTTGAGCAAGTTTTGATAGTTTGTGGCTTTCCAGGAACTTGTCCATTTCATCTAAGTTGTCAAATTTTTGGTATAAAGCTTTTTGTCATATTTCCCATTATTATCCGTTTAAGGTATATGTATATTAATGTCTCCACTCTTATTCCTCATATTTGTAATTTGTGTCTTTTCCTTCTCCCCACTCTCTCTCTTTTTCTCAAAAATAAATAAACATGTAAAAACAAGTTTTATTTTTTAATAATCTCTACAACCAACATGGGGCTTGAACTTTTAACCCATATCAAGAATCCCTTGCTCTACCAATTGAGCCAGCAGCCCTCTTCTTTTCTAATATTAGCAATAACTGTTGTAAATATTTTCTAATCACTGCTTCAGCAGCATCCAATAATTTTTAAACAAAATCTTCATTTTCATTCAGTTCAAAGTGCATCCTACTTTCTTTTCTGATTTTTAATGAATTTTTTAAAAAATTCATTTAGCAACCTATGCCTTTTACTTGGAATATTAAGATACTTTCTATTTAATGTGGTTATAATTATGTTTGTTTTAACCACAAATTTGCTATTTATTTTCTCTTTATATCATCTGATATTTCTTCCCTCTAATTCAGCTTTTTCTGTCCTTTTTTTTTACTAAATATGGTTTATGATTCTATTTTATCTCCTTTGTTGGCTAATATGCTATAACTCTTTGTTGTGTGATTTTAGCAATTATTTTAAGATATCTACTTTACATCTTTAACTTGTAAAGTGATATGTTAAAGTGAAATAACACTACTTTTTTTTTCTTTTTTTTGTTTTTACTTAAAATCCAGTTAGTTAACATATTAGTTTCAGGAGTACAATATAATGATTCAAAACTTCCATACAACACCCAGTTCTATCACAGCAACTGGACTGCTCAATTCTCATCACCTATTTTACCTATACACCCACCCACTTCCCATCTGGTAACTATCTGTTTGCTCTCTATGGTTAAATGTCTAATTCTCAGTTTGCCTCTTTCTGTCTCTGTCTTTTTTGTTGTTGTTTTTCATTTATGTTTCTTAAATTCCACATGTGACTGAAATAATATAGTATGTCTTTCTATGACTGACTTATTTTACTTGGCACACTACTTTCTAGCTCCATCCATGTCACTGCATATTAGCAAGATTTCATTATTTTATGGTTGAGCAATATTCCATTCTATGTGTATACTGCATCTTCTTGATCCATTCATCAGTCAAAGGCCATTTGGAATGTTCCCATAATTTGGATATTTTAGATAATGCTGCTATAAATATTGGGAAACATATATCCATTTGAATTAGTATTTGTATATTTTTGGATACATACTTCCTCATGCAATTACTGGGTTGTAGGGTAGTTCTATTTTTAACTTTTTGAGGAACCTCTTTATTGTTTTCCAGAGAGGCTGCACTCCCACCAAAAGTGCATTTCTGTTTTCTCCACATTCTTGTCAAAACCTGTTGTTGAATTTAGTCATTCTGACAGATGTGAGGTGATATCTCATTTTAGTTTTGATTTGTATTTCCGTAATTTATATTTCTCAGTGACATTGAGAATCTTTTCATGTGTATATTGAAAGTTTGTATGTCTTCTTAGGAAAAATAAAAGGTCTATTTATGTCTTCTGTACATTTTTTAATTCAATTATTTGATTTTTGGGGTGTTGAGTTTTATGTTTTGTATATGTTTTGGATAAGAACCTTTCATCAGATATGTCATTTACAAATATCTTTTCCCATTCCAAATGTTGACTTTTAATTTCTGTTGATGCTTTCTTTCACTGTGCAGAAGCTTTTTATTTTGATGAAGTCCCAATAACTTATATTTGCTTTTGTTTCTCTTGCCTCTGGAGACATATCTAGAAAAATGTTGCTACAGCCATGTAAAAGAGGTTGCTGTGTATGTTCTCTTCTATGATCTTTATGGTTCAAGTCTCATATTTAGGTCTTTTATCCTTTTTGAATTTGTGGGGGGGTGAGTATGTGTGTATGGTGAAAGAAAGGAGTCCAGTTTCATTCTTTTGCAGGTTGCTGCCCAGTTTTCCCAACACTGTTTGTTGAAGACTGCCTTTTTCCAATTGAATATTCTTTCCTGCTTTGTCAAAGATTAATTGACCACACAGTTATTGGTACATTTCTGTGTTTTGTATTCTGTTCTATTGATGTATGTGTCAATTTCCGTGCCAGTACTATACTGTTTTAATTGTTGTAGCTTTGTAATATAACAAAAAGTCTGGAATTGTGACGCTTTTGTCTTTGCTTTTCTTTTTTGAAGATTGCTTTGGCTATTCAGGATCTATTGTGATTCCATACACATTTTAGAATTGTTTCTTCTAGCTCTATAAAAAATGCTGGTGGTATTTTGATAACCATTACAGTAAATGTGTAGATTTCTTTGTGTAGTATTGACATTTAAACAATATTTGTTCTTCCAGTCAGTGAGTATGGGTTTCCATTACTTTGTGTAATCTTCAATTTCTTTCATCAGTGTTTTATAGTTTTCAGAATATGGGTCTTTATCTTCTTTGTTTAGGTTTATTCCTATTTACATTACTGTTTTTGTAAATGAGATTGATTCCTTAATTGATTTTTCTGCTACTTCATTATTGGTGTATAGAAATGTAATACATTTCTGTATTGATTTTGTATCCTGCAGTTTTGCTGAAATTGTTTATCAGTTCTAGCAGTTTTTGGATAGAGTCTTTTGGGTTTTCTAAATAGTATCATGTCATCTGCAAATAGTGGAAGTTTGATTTCTTCCTTGCTGATTTGGATTTCTCTTATTCCTTTTTGTTGTCTGATTGCTGTGGCCAAAATTTCCAGTACTATGTTAAATAACAGTGGCTAGAGTGGACATCCCTGTCTTGTTCTGACCACAACAAGTGGTTTTTTTCCCCATTGCGGATGATATTAGGTGTGACTTTTTCATATATGACCTTTATTATGTTCAGGTATGTTCACTCTAACCATACTTTGTTGAGGGCTTTTATCATGAATATATGTGTACTTTCTCAAATGCTTTTTGTGAATCTATTGAAATGATGACATGCTTCTTATTCTTTATCATTGATGTGATGTATCACATTGATTGATTTGCAGATATTGAACCACCCATGCAGCCCCAGAATAAACCACATTTGACTGTGGTGAAATATTCCTTTAATGTATTGTTGGATTCATTTTACTAGTATTTTATTGAGAACTTTTGCATCCATGTTTATCAGGGATATTAGCTTGTAGTTCTTTTTTATAATGGAGTCTTTATCTAGTTTTGGTATCAGGGTAATATCATTGAATGAATTTGGAAGTCTCCCATCCTTTTCTATTTGGGGGGATATTTTGAGAAGAATAGGTATAAACACTTCTTTGAATATTTAGTAGAATTCACCTGTGAAGCTGTCTGGTCTTGGACTTTTGTTTGTTGGGAGTTTTTTGATTATTGATTCAATTTTGTTTCTGGTTATCTGTCTGTTCAAGTTTTCTATTTCTTCCTGTTTCTGTTTTGGTAGTTTATATGTTTGTCAGAATTTGTCCATTTCTTCCAAGTTGTCCAATGTGTTAGCATGTGTATTTTCACAGTATTCTCTTATAATTGCTTATACTACTGTGGTATCACTTATTGCTCTTCTCTCATTTGTGATTTTACTTATTTGGGCCCTTTTCCTTTTCTTTTTGTAAATCTGACTAGGGGTTTATTAATTTTATTGATTTTTTTCAAAGAACCAGCTCATGGTTTCAATGGTCTCTTCTAGTGTTTGTGTGTGTGTGTGTGTGTGTGTGTGTGTGTGTTTTGTTTGTCTGGGTTTGGTTTTAGTTTCTGTATCATGTATCTCTGCTCTAATCTTTAAATACACATACATATATATATTTAAATGTTTATTTTTTTAGTATAATTTATTGTCAAATTTGCTTACATACAACACCCAGGGCTCATCCCAACAAGTGCCCTCCTCAGTGCCCATCACGCATTTTTCCTCTCCCCCCATCCCCACCCACTGACCTTCAGTTTGTTCTCTGTATTTAAAAGTCTCTTGTGGTTTCCCTCCCTCCACCTCTGTTTGTAACTATTTTTTCCTCATCCTCTTCCCTTCACAGTCTTCTATTAAGTTTCTAAAGATCAACTATGAATGAAAACATGATATCTGTCCTCCTCTGACTGACATATTTCACTAAGCATAATACCTTCCAGTTCCATCCACATTACTGCAAATGACATGATTTCATTCTTTCTCATTGCCAAGTAGTATCCCATTGTATATATAAATCATGTCTTTATCCATTCATCAGTTCATGGACATTTAGATGCTTTTCATAATTTGACTATTGTTGAAAGTGCTGTAATAAACATTGGGGTACATGTGCCCTTATTCATTGGCACTCCTGTATCCCTTGGGTAAATTCCTAGTAGTGTTATTGTTCGGTTGTAGGGTATTCTATTTTTAATTTTTTGAGGAAGCTTCACAATGTTTTCCAGAGCAGCTGCACCAGTTTGCATTCCCACCATCAGTGCAAGAGGGTTCCCATTTCTCCACATCCTTGCCAGCATTTGTAGTTTCCTGAGTTGTTCATTTTAACCATTCTGACCAGTGTGTAGTGATATCTCAGTGTGGCTTTGATTTGTATTTCCCTAATGATGAATGACATTGAACATCTTTTCATGTTGTCTGTTGGCCACTTGGATGTCTTCTTCGGAAAAGTGTCTATTCGTGTCTTCTGCCCATTTATTCACTGAATTATTTGTTTTCAGGTGTTGAGTTTGTTAAATTCTTTATAGATATTTGGATAATAACCCTTTATCTTATATGTCATTTGCAAATACCTTTTCCTAGTCTGTCAGTTTCCTTTTAGTTTTGTGGATTGTTTCCTTTGGACTGCAAAAGCTTTTTATCTTGATGTGGTACCAACAGTTCATTTTTGCTTTTAATTCACCTTGCCTTTGGAGATGTGTCAAGCAAGAAATTGCTGCAGATAAGGTCGAAGAAGTGGTTGCTTATTTTATCCTCTAGGGTTTTGATGGTTTCCTATCTCACATTTAGGGCTTTCATCCATTTTGAGTTTATTTTGTGCATGGTGTAAGAAAGTAGTCTAATTTCATTCTTCTGCATGTTTCTGTCCAGTTCTCCCAGCACCATTTGTTAAAGAGACTGTCTTTTTTCCCCATTGGATGCTATTTCCTTATTTGTCAAAGATTAATTGGCCATACATTTGTGGATCCAATTCTGAGTTCTCTATTCTATTCCATTGGTCTATGTGTCAGTTTTTGTGCCAATAGCATAATTACAGCTTTGTAATAAAAGCTAAAGTCTAGGATTATGATGCCTCCCACTTTGATTTTCTTTTTCAATATTACTTTGGTTATCTGGGGTCTTTTGTGCTTCCATACAAATTTTAGGATTCTTTGTTCTAGCTTTGAGAAGAATGTCAGTGCAATTTTGATTGGGATTGCATTGAATAGGTAGATTGCTTTGGATACTAAGACATTTTAACAATATTCTTCCAATCCATGAGCATAGAACTTTTTTTCCATTTCTTTGTGTCTTTTTCAATTTCCTTCATAAGCTTTCTATAGTTTTTAGCACACAAATCTTTTACATCTTTGGTAAGGTTTATTCCTAGATAATTGATGAGTTTTTGGTGCAGTTGTTAATGGAATCTATTTCTTGATTTGTCTTTCTGTTACTTCATTACTTTTTTTTAATTTTTTAAACATTTATTTATTTTTGAGAGACAAAGAGAGACAGATAATGAGCAGGAAGGAGCAGAGAAAGAGGGACACACATAAATGGAAGCAGACTCCAGGCTCTGAACTGTCAGCACAGAGACCAACGTGGGGCTCGAACCCATGAACTGTGAGATCATGACCTGAGCCAAAGTCAGATGCTCAACCAATTGAGCCTCCCAAGCACCCCTGTTGTTTCATTATTGGTGTAAAACTGCAACCAATTTATGTACATTGATTTTGTATGCTTTGACTTCACTGAATTCATGTATCAGTTCTAAGAGTCTTTTGGTGGAGTCTGTAGGGTTTTCCATGTAGAGTATCATGTTGTCTTTGAAAAGTGAAAGTTTGACTTCTTCTTTGGCAATTTTGATGCCTGTTATTTCATTTGGTTTTCTGATGACTGATGCTAGGACTTCCAACACTATGTTACACAACAGTGGTGAGAGTGGACATCCTTGTCGCATTCCTGATCTCAGAGGGAAAGCTTTCAGTTGTTCCCCATTGAGGATGATGTTAAGTGGGGGATTGTCATATATGGCTTTAATGATGTTTAAGTGTATTACTTCTATCCCAACTTTCTTGAAGGTTTTTATTGAGAAAAATGGTGTATTTTGTCAAATGCTTTTACTGCATCTATTGACAGGATTATATGGCTTTTATCCATTATTTTATTAATGTGATGGATCATATTGATTGTTTTGTGAGTATTAAACCAGCCCTTCAGCCCAGGAATGAGTCCCACTTAATCATGGTGAATAATTATTTCTATATGCTGCTGAAGTCAATTTGCTAGTATCTTGTTGAGAATTTTTGCATCCATATTCATCAGGGATGTTGGCCTGTAATTCTCCTTTTTAGTGGGATTTCTGCCTGGTTTGGGAATCAAAGTAATGTTGGTTTCATAGGATGAGTCAAGACATTCTCCTTCCATTTCCATTTTTTGGAACATGTCGAGAAGGATAGGTATTTTTTTTTAATTTTTTTTAATGTTTTATTTATTTTTGATACAGAGAGAGACAGAGCATGAGAGCGGGAGGGGCAGAGAGAGGAGGAGACACAGAACCGGAAGCAGGCTCCAGGCTCTGAGCTAGCTGTCAGCACAGAGCCTGATGTGGGGCTCAAACCCACGAATGTGAGATCTGACCTGAGCCGAAGTAGGAGGCTTAACCGACTGAGCCACCCAGGCGCCCCGAGAAGGATAGGTATTAACTCTGCTTTAAATGTCTGGTAGAATTCCCCAGGGAAGCCATTTGGTCCCAGACTTTTATTTGTCTGGAGATTTTTTATAGCTGATTCAATTTCATCACTAGTTATGAGTCTGTTCAAATTTTCGATTTCTTCCCATTTGTGTTTTGGTAGTGTTTGGGTGTCTAGGAATTTGTCCATTTCTTCCAGGTTGTCCAATTTGTTGGCATATAATTTTTCTTAGTATTCTATGATAATTGTTTATATTTCTGAAGGATAAGGATTTCTGAAGTGAAAAGTCCATTTCCATTCATGATTTTATCTATTTGGTTCTTCTCTCTTTTCTTTTTGAGAAATCTGGCTAGAAGTTGATCAGGTTTGTTTATTTTTATCAAAAGCAACCCTTGGTTTCATTGATCTGTTCTACTGTTTTGTTTTGTTTGGTTTGGATTCTATATTGTTTATTTCTGCTCTGATCTTTTTTATGTCTCTTCTTCTGCTGGCCTTGGGGTTTCTTTGCTATTCTGCTTCTAGTTCTTTTAGGTGTGCTGTTAGATTTTGTATTTGGAATTTTTCTTGTTTCTTGAGATACGCCTGGATTGCAATGCATTTTTCCTCTTAGGACTGCCTTTGCTGCATCCCAAAGGACTTGGACTACTGTGCTTTTATTTACATTTATTTCCACATTTTTAAAAAATTTCTTCTTTAATTGCCTGATTGACCCATTCATTTTTTAGTAGGATATTCTTTAATCTCCATACATTTGGAGGTTTTCTAAACTTTTTCCTATGGTTGATTTCAAGTTTAATATCATTGTGATCTGAAAGTATGCATGGTATGATCTCATTTCTTTTATATTCATAGACTTCGTGATCCAGTATGGGATCTATCTTGGAGAATGTTCCATGTGCACTTAAGAAGAATGTATATTCTGTTGGGTTAGGATGAAAGCTTTTAAATATATCTCTCAAGTCCATCTTGTCCCATGTATCATTCAGGGCCTTTGTTTCTTTACTGATTTTCTGTCTAGATGAGCTGTCCATTGCTGTAAGTAGAGTATTAAAGTCACTTACAATTATCACATTTGTACCAGTAGGATTGCTTATGTTTATGATTAATTGTTTTATGTATTTGGGTGTTAACCTAATTAAGTGCATAAACATCTATAATTGTTAGTTCTTCTTGATGGATATATAATATTATATATATATACACATATATGTGTGTGTGTGTATATATGTATACACACACACACACACACACACATACATTTTATATATATATAAAATGGCCTTCTTCATCTCTTGTTATACCCTTTAGTTTAAAATCTAATTTGTCTGATATAAATATGGCTACTCCAGCTTTCTTCTAGTAGGATGATAGATGGTTCTCCATCCCTTCACTTTCAATCTGTAGGTCTCCTCAGATCTAAAATGAGTCTCTTGTAGACTGCAAATAGATGGGTCTTGGTTTGTTTGTTTGTTTGTTTGTTTGTTTGTTTAATCCCTTCTGATACTCTATGTCTTTTGATTGGAGCATTTAGTCCATTTACATTCAGTGTTATTATTGAAAGATATTGAAAGAGTCATTGTGTTATCTGTAGATTTCATGCTTGTAGGATGTCTCTTATCCTTTGTGGTTTTGCAACATTCCACTCACAGAGTCCCCCTTAGGATTTAGGGCTGGTTTAGTGGTGATGAATTCCTTCAGTTTTTATTTGTTTGGGAAAACCTTTATCTCTCCTTTTATTCTTATTGACAGGCTTGCTGGATAAAGGATTTCTGGCTGCATATTTTTCCTATTCAGCACATTGAAAATTTCCTGCCACTCCTTTCTAGACTGACAAGCTTCAGTAGGTCTGCTACTACCCTTATGTGTCTAGCCTTGTAGGTTAAGGCCCATTTCTCCCTAGCTGCTTTCAGAATTCTCTCTTTATCTTTGTATTTTGTCAGTTTTACTACTATATGTTGTGCAGAAAATCAGTTCAAGTTACATCTGAAGGGAATTCTCTGTGCCTCCTGTATTTCAATGTCTGTTTCCTTCCACAAATTGAGGAACTTCTCAGCAATGATTCCTTCCCATACACCTTTGGCCCTTTTCTCTCTCTCTTATTCTTCTTCTGGAACTCCTATGATATGGATATTGTTCCATTTTATTGACTCAGTTCACTAATTCTCCCTCCCCTGTGGTCCAGGATTTTTTTCAACTCTCTTCTTCTCAGCTTCATCTTTTTCCATAATATTTCCCTCTACGTCACTTAATCTCCCCTCTGCATCATCAACCCTTGCTGGTACCTCCTCTAGTTTGTTTTGCACATCATTTACAGCATTTTTATATTCATCATGACTATTTTTAAGTTCCTTGTCTCTGCAGCAATAGAGTCTTGGCTGTCTCCTATGCTTTTTTCGAGCCCAGAGATTAATCTTATGACTATTACTCTAAATTCTTTTTCAGTTATTTTGTTCAAATCTGTTTTGACCAATTCTTTAGCTGTCATTTCTTCCTGGAATTTCTTTTGAGGAGAATTCTTCTGTTTCATCAGTTTGGCTAGTTTTCTGTCCCTTATGTGTTTTAAAGGCTTGTTATGTGCCTGCGCTTCTAAGCACTACAAATGAAAGAGGGGTCATACACTGTCCAGGGCCTGGCCCATCATGAGGTGTTTTTTGGAGAGTGTTACTTGCTCTCTATTATAGTGCTGTTTTGGACCTTCCACTAAATGTGCTTTGATTTGTTCCTTGAAGTAGCCCTGGAAAGGATAACAAACAAACAAACAAACAAAAATCAAAAACATGCAAACACAGACACAAACAAACAAAAATGAAAACAGGAACAGCAACAGAAACACCAGCTATAAGAAAACAACAGGGTGGAGGTGGCGCACCGATGGAAGAGGCCTTGTCCGGTACAAAGAGAGAAACGACAGAGGCGGGGGGAAAGGAAAAAAATAAAAATTGACCAGAAGATAAATTATAAGTCTTAATCCAGAGAGAGAATGGAAAATAAAGAAGGAGCCAGGGGAAAAATAAAATAAAAGAAAATTTACCAGACAAAGAAACTATATGGCTCAATCCTGATAGAGAGTAAGGGAAATAAAGAAGGAGACAGGAGAAAAAAAGAGAAAATAAAATGGCTTAATCTAGAGAGAGAGAAAGGAAAATAAAGAAGGAGGTGTAAAACATGTATCAAGAAAATGGATTAAGTATATCCACTTAAACAACCCAACAGCCAGAGTAACAAGACTAGAGAAGGGAAGAGATAAGAAGGAGTACAGGAAGGAAGAATGTATCTATATAATTGTCCAAGAATTAAATCAGGCAATGCAACAGCACTAGTCTGGAGGAGGGGCCGTCTGGTTCTTCAGCATCAGTCTCTGTCCAGTAGATATTCAGTTACCAGGTGCGAAGGTGTGGGGTGTGGTTTAGTGTAGGCGAGTCCCACCTACCAGTCTCTTATCCCCTAACCTGGTGTCCCAAACCACTCTTCAAGCCATCCTCACTGTGCCAGGGTCTCAAACAAGGTGGTTTGTCCTGCTCTGCCGACTCCCATGCCTGGTGCTTGGCTAGGACTCAAACTCCTATTCAAGCTCTCCAGGACTAGAGGAGTGCCACTCTGCGCTGCCCAATATATGGTCTCTGCCTGGTGGGTACAAGCAGTCTTTGTCCTTTGAGTGGATATACGCCCTCCTCCTCAGGGAGAGGATTGCTTTCTCCTACTGTAGACTGTGTCCCTAACCTAGCCTGGCCTGAGACTGGCCTCCCTCCTCCCCAGGTGTGATCAGGACAGCCTTCCCCAGTCCTGAGAAAGTTCCTCAGTTAGAGATTGGATCTTTCTCTGTCCCAGTCTGTGGATTTTCTCTTGTCCAGATAACTGTCCTGTGCATTCTCAGCCTCTCTTTCTCTTCCCTTTTTCTCTCCACAGAAAGGGATCTCTCCCCTGCAATCATTTTATCTCTCCAGTTCGAAATCACGAACCTATGGCCCATCAGTGTGTCTTGGTGGGTCCCTGGAAATGACTCTGTCACTTTGCCTTCTGGACTCTTGGAGTTCAAAGTCCTTTGGCTGCAACACGGCTTTGTTTGAGAGAAAAAGAAACTATTGATCTCTCTACTTCCCTGTCATGTTGGTCCCTCCTCTCTGCTCTAATCTTGATTATTCTTTTTGTCCTGCTAGCTTTAGATTTTGTTTTTCTTTCTTTAGCTTACTTAGGTGGAAGGTCCGGTTGTGTATGTGAGAGTTTTCTTGCTTGTTGGTGTAGGCCTGTATTGGTATACCTCCCTCTTAGGATTGCTTTTGCTGTTTCTCAAAGGTTTTGGATCACTGTGTTTTCATTTTCATTTTTTCCATGAATTTTTTTTAATTTCTTTTTTGATTTGCTTTTTGACCCATTCATTGTTTAGAAAACATGTTGCTTAACTTCCATGTATTGTGCTCTTTCCAATTTTTTTTTTTTTTGTGGTTGACTTCTACTTTCATAGTGTTGTGGTCAGAAAAGTTGAATGGTATGATTTCATTCTTTTTATATTTGTTGAGGCCCGTTTTGTGATATACCTGACTTATTCCAGAGAATGTTGCATGCACACTTTGAAAGAATATATTATGCTGTTTTAGTATGAAATGCTCTGAATATATCTGTTAAGTTATTCTGATCCAGTGTGTCACTCAAATATATTGCTTACTTGATTATTTTCTGTTTAGGTGATCTGTTCC
>NC_043710.1:75477617-75481912 GCF_006229205.1 Suricata suricatta | reverse complement strand
GAGAGAATCCCAAGTAGGCTCTGCATTGTTAGTGCAGAGCCTAACATGTGGCTTCATCTCATGAACTGCAAGATCATGATCTGAGCCGAAGTCAAGAATTGGATGCCTATCCAACTGAGCCACTCAGGCACCCCCTTTGTCTCTTTTTATACTTCTGTTTTAAAATTCAGGTTTTCTGATATAAGTATTGTTACTCTGGATCTTTTGACATCCATTTGTGACATAAATTTTTTCCACCTGCTTAGTTTCGATCTACAGATGTCTTCAGGTCTTAAATGAATTTCTTGTAGGAAGCAAATAAATGGGTCTTTTTTATTTTTATCTATTCTGACACCCAATGTTTTTGATTGAAGCATTTAGTCTATTCACACTCAAAGTAATTACTTATAGATATTTATTTATTGTCATTCTATTACTTGTTTTGTCACTGTTATTAGAAATTTTCTCTGATCCTTTCTTTGTCAGTTTTGGTCTCTTCTTTGTATTCAGAGTCTCCTTTAGACTCAGAGTTTAGTGATCACAAACTCCTTTAGCTTTTCTTTGGAAAACTCTTTATATATCCTTCTATTCTGAATGATACCTTCGCTGGATAAAGTATTCTTGGTTGCAGATTTTTCCCATCCAGCATGTTGAATATATTATGCCACTCCTTTTTGGCTTGCCAAGATTCTGTTAAAAAAATCTCCAGCTAGCCATATGAATGTTCCATTATAAGTTAAGGACTTCTTTTGTCTTGCTGCTTTTAAGATTTTTTTCCTTATCACTATAATTTGAAATTTTAATTAAAATATGTCTTAGTGCTGGCCTGCTTTTGTTGGTTTTGATGAGAGTTCTCTTTGTCTCTTAGAACTGGATTTCTATTTCTTTCCTCAGATTTGGAAAGTTTTCTGCTATTATTTCTTAAAATAAATTTTCTTCCCCCTTTTCTCTCTCCTTCTGGGATTCCTTTTAATATGAATATCATTACATTTGATGGAGTCACTGAGTTCCCAAGTCTGTCCTTATATAGCATAACTCTTATTTCTCTCTCCTTTGTTCAGTTTAATTATTTTCCATCATTTGGGGGGGGGGGTTCTACATCACTAATTCATTCATTGTTTTTTCCAGCCTGCTGTTCATTGCATCAAGCCTGTTTCCAATCTCATTTATTGAATTCTTTATCTTTGATTCTTTTTAACTCCTTTATTTCTGTGGAAAGGTCTTTCTGATTTTTTCAGTATTTTTCTGAAGCCCAAGGAGTATCCTTATTATTGCTGCTTTAAATTCTCCATCAGGCATGTCACTTATACATGTTTCACTTAGAGATCTGGCTATGGCCTTATCTTCGTTTTTCCTTTGGGTAAAATTTTTCCATCTTTGCATTTTGTATAGATCTCTGCCTTCTCTGGGTTAGAAAAGCCAGTAATGTCTCCCACTTTTGAAAGTAATGGTCTAATGAAGAAGAGGTCTTATAGTGCCCAGAACCCGGTGCTTCAGGGAGTTCCTCAGGTGTGTGCTCAACTGTTGTGTTGTGGCTGCCCTGTTCTTTGGACCAGTCATCAGCAATGGCTCTCCTTGCCTACTCTGGGCAGTGTTCTGTCCTTAGTCTAAATATGGCAAGTTTTATTTGATGGGTTCTTATCTGCTTGTGGACTGAGACCTAACACCAAGTCCACCAGACCTGTGGCTCTGTAGAACTCTCTGGTCAGTAGATATGTTGTGGGCAGGGGTTTGTGCTGGTCTTTTGGGGCAGGGGCCCCCCCTGCTGGTACTGAGCAAGATTGACTAAGAAAAGCAGTTCTACCAGAGCACAGCGTGTGGGGCTTCATGTAAGTAATTTAGGCAACCATTGTCTGGACTGAGCTGCTTCCCTCAGGTGGCTTTGTTTTTATGCTGAGGGACCAGGAGGGAAATGGCACCACCTGGCTTCTTTGTTCCCAGAGACAGGTCTTTGTGAAAGCTTCTTCTCAGGGAAGCATTAGTAGATTAGAGAATAACCTCCTCCCAATGTGCCCCAAGCACATTTCAGATCACTGTTTCCATGGCATCTGTTTCCAGGTTGTTGTCCCCCTTCTCTCTGGGAATAGCACAGTGCCTTCCTGGCTCTATCTCAGCCAAGCCTGCTGACCTTTGACATTCCAGGTGTTAAGTCCTACTGGTTGCAAGAATTCATGAACTTCAGACCCTCTCACATACCAAGCCAATGTCTTCAGAAAAACATTCTCCCTGTCCATTTCTCTGTGTTCACTTCTTTCTCTTGCCCTTCTCTGAAAGCACAACTCCTGCCCCTCCCACCTTCAGCACCCTCCATCTGCTTCCCCCTTAATTCTCTGCACTTTATCACCAGTGGTCTCTTCTCTCCCTTTAGTTGTGCAGTTTATTCTGTCCAGTTTATTTCCTGGGTATTTGGGATACTTTGATAGTCATCTAGTTGTGTTTATGGGAATGACAACTTTATTCCACCATTTCCTCTCCTCTGATCACCACTTTAGATGTAATACAAAACCTTACAGTAGTACATTTCTCCTCTCTTGATGCTTTATCTTAATTTTATCATACATTGTAATTTTACATACTTTGTGCATCTAATAACACTATATCGCTTATTTTCCATTTAACCAGTTAATTATAATTTAAATGAATTTAAATAAGAGAAATATAGGTTTTATCCATGTTGTTACCATTTCCAGCGCTCTTTATATCTTTACTGATTCAGATTTTCATCTGGTATTATTTTCCCTTTGCTTGAAAGACTTCTGATAATACTTCTAGGACTGATGTTAATGAATTATCTCATCTTTTATATTTAAAAAAGTTGTATTTTTTCCTTCATTACTAAAAGATACTGTTTTCAGGGTTTAGAATTCTGGATTCACTTTTTCTCTCCTCTTTCAGTACTTTAAAAAGGTTGTACTGCTGCCTTTTGGCTTTTATTGTTTCAAGCAAAAAGTATGTTATAATTATATTTGCATCCAGTATATATCTCCCATATCTGCCTGCTTTACATTTTTTCTCTTTATTCTGACTTTAGGCAGTTTACTTATGATGTATTTTTATGTGATTTTCTTCCTTTGTGTGCCCGAAAGTGTGTGTGTGTGTGTGTGTGTGTGTGTGTGTGTGTGCGTGTGATTGAGCTTCATTTAGTTTCTTCTTTATGTGGGTTTGAAAATTTTTGCTCCATTATTTTCTTAAATAATTTTTGAAGCTTCCTTTATCTTCTTGACCTCAGGCATCCAAATATACATACATTACGTCAACAGCTAACTGAAGCTTATTTTTTTTAGTCTTTTTTTCTCTATGTTTCATATTATTTACTTTTAATTTTATCCTTCACTTTCACTCAGCGTGTCCTCTCTAGTGTGTTATCTGCTGGTAATTCTGGCTAGTATAAATTTTACTTCAAACATTGTAGTTTTTGTCTTTAAGAGTTTAACGTGAGTCTTTTAAAAAACATCATCTATATTTCTAACTGATATGCTCACTTTTTATGTTAGCTTTTATTATAGTGTTCTTAATTACCAATTCCATTAACTATGTCATTACTAGGTCACTTACAATTGACTGCTTCCCCCATTTCCCATGATAGGTTTTCTTTTCTCCACATTGTAGGCTTAGTAATTTCTTTTATTGGATGTGAATGAACCTTTCTGGATTTTACTTTGGTAATTGTATAGATATTCTTAAGCTTTATTCTTAGGCATAGTCAAGTTACTTGGAAGCAGTTTTAGATCTTGTTTTTAAAATTTGTTAAGTGGGACTAATTTAGTTTCATCGAAGGTCGATATTCTCAACTACTGAGGCAAAACCAGAGTCTTGGATATTATGAGGCTTTATACACTAGTTGGTAGAAACATCTAGTCCAGCTCTGAATGATTTCTCCTCATGTGATTAGTTCTCAATTTAAGACATGAGAGTCACCCTCTGCACATCTCTGAAAAAATTCTCCCTTTGCAGTTTTCTTCACTTTGGTACTCTGCTTTGAACCCCTCAGCCACTATGATCTCCTTGATCTCTTATCTCCCCAACTGAAAAAAGACTGATGGCCCCTGCCTAAATTTCCTCCTCTGGTGCCATGGCTTGGACAGTCTCCAAGTAGTAAGCTAGATAATTGAAAAGTCTTACTCATTAGCTTATTATCTTTTAGAGACCACTACTTTTCAACTCCTCACTCATGGCCCATGTCTTCACATCTGCTATTTTAGATATTATATGGGGACTTCTTTTTTTTTTGAAAGAGAGAGAGAAAGAGAGAGGGAGAGAATCTCAAGCTGGTTCTGCATGGTCAGCGTGAAGCTTGATGTGGGGCTCAAACTCAC
>NC_043710.1:75472705-75477517 GCF_006229205.1 Suricata suricatta | reverse complement strand
TTTTCTTCTAAGGAAATAGCATGCATCAGGTAATTCCCATAGGAACTTTAATGAAATATGAAAGCATTTACTTTTTTTATCTCTTCACCTTGAAAGCTGAAAATATGTTTTATCTCAGCCTCTAGTCTATTAGGATTGTGAGTGGCATTTAATTTTTTGTTTATTTTATTTGTATGTTTTAGTGCATAATAGCAGTTTTTTTAATGTTTATTTATTTTTGAGAGAGAGAGCATGAACAGGAGAAGACGAGAGAGACAGAATCCAAGGCAAGCTCTAGGCACTGAGTTGCCCCCACAGAGCCCTACAGGGGGCTCAAACTCATGAACCAGGAGATCATGACCTGAGCTGAAGTCAGACACTTAACCAGCTAAGCCACCCAGGTGCCCCAGCAGCAGTTTTTCTTTTTCAATTGCCCAACCATTTTTTGATATTATAAATATGCTATTGATTTTATTTTCACTGGACATATTTGTGTTTTGTTTTTTAATGTTCATTTATTTTTGAGGGAGAGAGAGAGAATGTGACCAGGGGAGGTACAGAGAGAGAGAGAGAGAGAGAGAGAGAGAGAGAGAGAGCCAGAGGCAGAGAGACAGAATCCGAAGCTCCAGGCTGTGAGGTGTCAGCACAGAGTCCTATGCAAGGCTTGAACTCATGAAGTCAGATGCTCAACTACCTTAACCACGCAGGCCCTCATATATTTGTGTTTTAATGATTAGTTAGCTTGGGTACTGAAGATTTCAGTCTCTAATTTTAAAATATCATTTGGGAACTAATATTATTTTCTAATATTGAATATTTTCAGTGTTCTGTACTTTATATGCATATCCGGGCACCAGTCCCTTAACCGTTTTGTTCTGAAATGATAACTTATACACACAATCTGATGAAACAAGTCCTGTACCCTTACTGATTTTATTCTAGTGTAATATTCTACACTTGTTTCTAATTTTAAAAATATCATAGAGGTGTGAGTCCTGCAAATCAACAAAACTACCTTGAAATTTATTTCATATAGGTAAGATGTTCTTAATTCACACAAAAAGTGGCTTTATGCTATGAAATGAGAAAAATGTTTTAGACCTCTGAAAAAGTTGAAGAAAATAGGTAACCAGAATACACAGCACTGGTTGGATTGAGAAGTTTCATCATAGAATCACAAAATGTTAAATTAGGAATGGACATTAGAGACCATCCCAATTCTTGTGTTTTACAAATGAAGTAATTAAGGTTCAGAAAGAGATTTGTTTAATAACATATGGCTAGTCCTCATTTATCTCTCTTTTTCTTTTCATTTTCTCCTAGTCTCTGCTCACAGTCTCTTTGGTACTGGAATCATGGCCAATATTTACAAAATAAATGTAGGCCTTGGTACTTGCTGGCCCTCATTTTATTTTTTTCTATAGACTTTATCGCTGTATTATTTATTTATTCATTCATTCATTCATTTATTGTTATACCCAATCAGCATATAGTTCCAAGAAGACAAGGCTATCTGTTTTATACACTCTCATTTCTAAGGTTGCCAGATAAAGTATAGAATATTTTAACATTAATTTAAGTTTAACATTAATATATAGTTTTATTATCTATATAAAGTATAGAACACTTTAATGTAAATTAACAGTTTAACATTAATTTCAGATGACATCAAATAATTTTTAATACAAATATGGTCCCAATATTGTATACTTCTACTAATAAATTATTTGTGTTTATCTGAAATGCAAATTCAAGTGAGCATCTGTTTGCTAAATCTGGCAACCTCACCAGAGCTGAAACAGTAACTGACATGAGGGAATAAAAATAATAAATTATGATGCAGTCAGATAAGGTGGGCTCTTTCCCTCTTCTCTCTCAGGATAAGGATGCAAGAAATTCCTGGCTCATATAAGCTTGAAGGTAAATTGGACAAAAAGTTGTCTACTATGGTAAGAAGTAATAGAAGTTTATGGGTGGGCCACTATATGGCAATGAGGAAGAATGAAATATGGCCATTTGTAGCAAAGTGGATGGACCTTGAGGGTGTCATGCTAAGCGAAATAAGTCAGGCAGAGAAGGGTAGATACCATATGTTTGCATTCATAGGTCTAACAGGAGAGACCTGGCAGGGGACCATGGGGAGAGGAAGGGGAAAAGTGAGTGGTGAGCACTGGGCCACGCAGCTAATTCTGCGTGGTCGACCACGCAGAGTGGGGAAGAGTGAGGGACACAGATCAAGGGAGACTACTGAATACTGAAAACAAACCATGGACTGAAGGGGGATGGGGAGGAAGGGAGGGGCTGATGGTCATGGTGGGGGGCACTTGTGGGGAGAAGCACTGGGTGTTATATGGAAACCAATTTGACAATAAACTATTTTAAAAAAATGATTATGAGAAACTATGGAAACAAAGCACTTGCCAGAAAGAGCATCAGTCAACACAGAAACCTTGAAAGTCACATGGTTCCCATGAAAGAGCAAGTATTTGAAAGTGGGCTGTGGCAGTGGGCAGTTAGGGTTGGATTATAACAATATCACTCTTGTAAACATTGTCTTCATTTATCTACCTTTTTTGATCCTATGTCATATCTGGGAGACAGGAGGCAAAACAGGGCAGGTATCAAGGAAGACTTAAAGAAGATATCACATCTTTCTTTCCATGTTATAAGTTCCTGAACTATAAGTCAAAGTAGAACTGAAAGGACAAAAACATACTTTTAATTGAACATAAAACTGAAATTGTAAATAAAAGTGTACTTGTGCATGTGAAATTTCATCATAATTTTTAATTTGATGAATCATTGTAACAATATTATTAAATGAGACTATTATTATAACTAAAAGTGACTGAAAACATGAAAGCTTGTCAAAATTTCACTATATGGATAAATAAGTAAGAATGTAGTTGTAGGAAAAAATAAAACCATTTCTTGTGTTTCATTGAATTCAGTATATTCAGTAGTAGTTAATAACTTTGGTAATCATGTAAAAAACCAAGAGGAAGGTAAAAGCTAAGGTTATGAAGATTGAAAAATACATGGAAAAGAATTTGAAATAAACATATCTGTCCAAGGAGGTTTAACTATAATTCACATATTATATATCCTAACTGGACTAAAATATGCACAAAACACCACATTAGCATTTAAGAAGTCTAAATATAATTATAACACAGATTAACTGTTCTCACAGAGAAATTAAATGACAGAAAAGTGTAATTGTAATTTAAGGAAACAACAGATGAAATGTCATAAAGATATACATGGTAAATTGCTGGAAGTCTTGTACAATAATGAGCTGTTTTGAAGAAGGAAATAAAAATTAGGCCATGGTAAATAAGCAATATTATGAGAATGTGCTATTTTAAATGAATAACTGGTAATAAAAATAACTCTAATAGAACTCAAAATGAGTAAAAGGATAGGGTGAAAAATGTCATTAAACTAGTGAGATCATTCCTGTACCAGCAGACCAAGAATTGGTTTAAAAAGTTACCATACTTCAAACAAACAAACAAACAAAACTATGTGTTGAATAAATTTTGAAAAGAAATACGTTACCCACAGCAAACATTAGACTCAATGGGGAAACACTGAGAGCTTTTCCCCTAAGGACAGGAACAGGACTCCTCTCTCACCACTTTATTCACCATAGTACTGGAAGTCTTATCCACAGCAAGAAGATAATAAAAAGAAATGAGGCATAAAAATTGGTAAGAAAGAAGAAATTTTCACTATTTTCAGATGACATGATGCTTTATATAGAAAAATCTAAAGATTCCACCAAATCATAAATGAATTCAGTAAGGTGGCAGGATGCAAAAATTAACGCACAGAAATCCATTGCATGTTTATACAATAATATTGTAGCAGCAAAAAGAGAAACTAATAATCCTATTTAAAATTACACAAAATGTAACAAGACTTAGGACTATACCTAATTAAAAAAGTGAAAGACCCATACTCTGAAAACTATAAAATACTGATAAAAGAAATTGAATATGACACAAAGGAATTGAAAGATTTCCATGCTCATGGATTGGAAGAACAAATATCATTAAAAGGTCTATAGTACCCAAGGCAGTCTACACTTTAATGTAATCCTTATCAAAATACTAATAGCATTTTTCACAGAACTAGAAAAAAATCCTAAAATATATATGGAACCACAAAGACCTTGAATGTCAAAGCAATTTCAAAAAAGAAAAGCAAAGCTGGAGGCATCACAATTGCAGGCTTTAAGTTATAATAAAAGGCTGTATTAATCAAAACAGTATGGTGATGCCCCCCAAAATAGACACATTAGTTCAACAGAGCAGAATAGAAAACCAAGAAATGAACCCACAGTTATATGGTCAATTAACCTTGGACAAAACAGGAAACAATATCTGGTCTCTTTAGCAAATGGTGTTAGGAAAACTGGACAGCAACATGAAAAAGAATGAAACTGGACCACTTACTCATGCCATACTCAGTAATAAATTCAAAATGGATAAAGGTCTAAATATGAGACATGAAACCATAAAAATTCTAGAAGAGAACACAAGCAGTAACCTCTTTGACATCGGCCATAGCAATATTTTTCTAGATATATCCTCTGAGGTAAGGAAAACAACAGAAAAATAAAGAATTTTGAATATATAAAAAAAAACTTCTCCATAGCTAAAGAATCAATTAAGAAAACAAAAATGAAAAGGCAACGTAGTGAATGAGAGAAGATATTTGCAAAGAATGTCTCTAATAAATGGTCAGTGTCCAAAATATTTAAAGAATTTACACAACTCAATATCCTAAACACAAATAACTCAATTAAAAATGGGCAGAGGTCCTTGT